>NC_081414.1:405027906-405207906 GCF_030272615.1 Cryptomeria japonica | reverse complement strand
TCGTTACTACACTACCCAGAAGCCAGATCAATAGGTTTAAGAAGTTAAGTCGCATACGAAGACAACCCCCAAAAAAAAATTCAAAATTTGACGTACCATTTAGGATTTGTGGGTGCGCGAAGTTAGCTATGACGGCTACTGGTTCTCTTCCCCTATTGTGTAAAACATGAAAGTTAATCGTGTATGAAAGTATCATTTTGGAGCCAAAATAGCTACACCTAGAGTTGGGGAAGGTCAATTAGAGAAAATTTTGATTTTTTTTTCCATATAAATACATGTGATTAATTGATAGTCTATTTAACAAATAATTTTGTTTGCGTAACAAAGGTCTCAATAGAGAAGTGATGGCTTTAAATAAACTGTGCATCCACTTTAGAGATCTAAATACAACTGAAACAAAGTCTTTGAATTAGACTCCATTACCAACAAGGTCTTGCTATATTAACAATAGGGAGAGAAAGATAGGGAAAGAAAAAGAGAGAGAGGAGAGAGGGATAGGTATAGATGGAAGCAACAACTATATAGAGAGTTAAAGAGAGGGAAAGAATGAGATATGCAGAGAGATAAAGATAAATATAGGTAGTGATATAGAAAGAGATAGAGCTAGAGAGAGGGAGAGAGATAGGGGTTGTGAGATAGAGAAAATGAAATAGACATAGCTTGGGAGAGATGGAAGAAGAAATATGGGGAGATAGGGATAGAGACAAAGAGATATAGATACAAAGGTTTAGGGAGAGGGAGAGGGAGAGGGAGAGAGGTGGATGGATAGAGAGAGGGAGACATGTCTAGAGACAGAGGGGGACAAAGAAAGATAGAATGAGAGGTAGTCTTGGAGACAAATAGATAGAGATAGGTAGAGGAAGAGATAAAGATTGGGAGATAGAGATTGATAAAGAGGTATGTAGGAATAAGGAAAAGGAGAGAAATAGGGGGGAGATAGAGATATTTGGGAGAGAGAGAGAGAGAGAGAGAGAGAGAGAGAGAGAGAGAGAGAGAGAGAGAGAGAGAGAGTGACTTAAAAGTCTATATATTATCATATTTTATACCCTAATTTGTATTGTAATGCTCCGTCAAATATCTATCTACGATGTCACATAACACGTGTGCAATGAGGATGAATTAAATTAACTTGCATTGTTTTGGGATAATTTTGTATTGTAATGCTCCATCAAAGGACACAATTGATCTTGCTTCATCATTGTTGACTGAGTTGTCTAGTTTGGATACACTTGCTCCAATTTTTGTCTATTACTACCCATAATGTTATATACCACATGTACAATGACGAGGCATTTAATTGTCTTGCATTGTTTTAAGATAACAATGATAGTTGTTATCAAAATTAAGGAAATACAAAGACTACTTGAAATAATCTTATGAATATGATGATATTTTCTTGATTGACCTTAAGATCCATTAGCAATACTTGGATTAATTTGAAATATATATAAACTACATAATATAAAGATTATTTAATTTTTTTAATACCTCATCTATTTTAATATAAAATATACTCAATTTCTTTAAACAATTACAAATCTTCAACATTAATCAAAATATTATTAAACTTTAATATAAAAGAAAACTTAACCAAAAAAGAAGACATTGTATCAAATATTTATTTTATTTTATTATAATATTATATAAAAAAATTATTTACATATTATTTATTATATCTATATTAACTAGCATATATACCTTAAATTTTAATTTAATCTATATAAAATACGCTGAGAGATATCTTTCTCAAGGCGCCTATTTGACTCTAGGGTGCAATTTCATTAAAAATAGGCGCCTCGAGAAGGATATCTCTCGGTGTATTTTATATAGATTAAATAAAAATTTAAGGTATATATGCTAGTGGCAATTGTGCGACGCAACATGGGAAACATAAAATAAATCAATATATAATTATATAGTATCTTTTTATTAAAATAAATTATATTATAATATTATAATATTATTAAATTATTACATAGAGATATATGAAATTATATATATGTATTTAGACTATTTTTATAATATATATGTGTTGCAAGATCAAAGCAAATACTAAAATCTAAGATTATTAAAGTTTATTTAATGATAATATAACACTTTATTTAATCAGGAGTATTATGGCTATGGTTAGCATTAGAGTTAAGTTAATGTTATGGTCAGGGTTACGGTTCACATCATGATTTGGGTTAGGTTTATGATTAGGGTTAGGGATTATGATTAGGGTTAGGATTACCATCAATGTTAGGTTTCAATTTGTGTTTAGGATTATGATAAGGGTTAGGGTTTACGCTTACAGTTAGGATTATGGTTAGGGTTAGGGTTATGGTTATGATTTTTTATTACAGTTAAATTTATGGTTAGGGTTTAGTGTCAAGGTTACAATTTTGTTTAGGGTTTATATAGTAAATATAGGGTTACGGTAAGCATAATTACATTTAGGGTTAGGGTTAGAATTATAATTGGGGATATGGTTAGGATTAGGATTTGGTTTATGATTATGTTTTGGATTAGGGTTAAGGTTAGTGTTATGGTCACAATTAAGGTTTATATCATGCTTAGGGTTATGATTAGGGTTAGGGTTTGGTTAGGGTGTATATCATGATTAGGGTTACCATCAAGGTTAGGGTTTGATTTTGGTTCGAGATTATGGTTAGGGTTAGGGTTTACAATTACAGTTAGGATTATGGTTAGGGTTAAGGTTTAGTGTTAAGGTTAAGTTTATGGTTAGGGTTTAGTGTTAGGGTTACAATTACATTTAGGGTTTACATCAAAGTTAGGGTTATAATTAGGGTTATGGTTCAATTACATTAAGGTTAGGGTTAAATTAGTATTATTTAGATCAATTAGGATTAGGGTCTGGGCTAGATTAAGGTTAGGAATAGATTAGGATTAAAGTTTAATTTGGTTTAGGGTTAACTTTAGGGTAAGATTATTGTTAGGGTTAAGTTTTAGGATTATGGTTAGGTTAGCGTTAGGATTAGGATTAGGGTTAGGGTTAGGATTATGATTAGGGTTAGGGTTAGGGTTTATAGTTAAGTTTATTGTTTACATCATGGTTGGGGTCAAGGTTAGATTTAGGATTATGGTTAGGGTCACAATTAGGATAATGGTTATGGTTAGGTTTTACATCATAGCTAGAGGGTTAGGGTTAGGGTTGGGTTCAAGTTAGGGTTAGGGTTGGGTTCAAGTTAGGGTTAGGGTTGGGTTCAAGTTAGGATTAGGGTTAGGGTTATGGTTTACATCATGGTTGGCGTTGGAGTTAGGGTTAGGTTATTTTTAGGCTTATGGTTACAGTTATGGTTAGGATTATGGATAGGGTTAGGGTTTACATCATGGTTAGGGTTAGGGTTAGGGGTTAGTGTTTATATCATGGTTAGGGTTAGGTTTAGGATTTGCAACATGGTTAGGGTTAATGTTATGGTTAGGGGTTAAGGTTTACATCATGGTTTGGGTTAGGTTTATGATTAGGGTTATGATAATGGTTAGGATTACCATCAATGTTAGGTTTCGGTTTGGGTTTAGGATTATGGTAAGGGTTAAGGTTTATGCTTACAGTTAGGATTATGGTTAGGGTTAGGGTTATGGTTATGGTTTATTATTACGATTAAATTTATCATTAGGGTTTAGTGTCAAGGTTACAATTATGTTTAGGGTTTATATAGTAAATAGACGGTTACGGTAAGCATAATTACATTTAGCGTTAGGGTTAGAATTATAATTGGGGATATGGTTAGGATTAGGATTTGGTTTATGATTATATTTTGGATTAGGGTTAAGGTTAGTGTTATGGTCACAATTAAGGTTTATATCATGGTTAGGGTTATGATTAGGGTTAGGGTATGGTTAGAGTGTATATCATGGTTAGGGTTAGCATCAAGGTTAGGATTTGATTTTGGTTCAAGATTATGGTTAGGGTTAGGGTTTACAATTGCAGTTAGGATTATGGTTAGGGTTAAGGTTTAGTGTTAAGGTTAAGTTTATGGTTAGGGTTACAATTACATTTAGGGTTTACATCAAAGTTAGGGTTAGAATTAGGGTTATGGTTCAATAACATTAAGGTTAGGGTTAAATTAGTATTATTTAGATCAATTAGGATTAGGGTTTGGGCTAGATTAAGGTTAGAAATAGATTAGGATTAAAGTTTAATTTGGGTTAGGGTTAAGTTTAGGGCAAGATTATTGTTAGGGTTAATTTTTTGGATTATGGTTAGGTTAGCGTTAGGATTAGGATTAGGGTTAGGGTAAGGATTATGATTAGGGTTAGGGTTAGGGTTTGTAGTTAATTTGATTATTTACATCATGGTTTGGGTCAAGGTTAGGTTTAGGATTATGGTTACGATTAGGGTTAGGGTCACAATTAGGATAATGGTTAGGGTTAGGTTCTACATCATAGCTAGAGGGTTAAGTTTAGGGTTCGGTTCAAGTTAGGGTCATGATTAACATCATGGTTAGAGTTAGGTTTAGGATTAGGGTTAGGGTGAGGATTAGGGTTAGGATTAGGGTTTTAAGATTAAGAATAGGGCTAAGGTTAGGGTTTAGGGTTAGGATTAGGATTATGGATAGGATTTACTCTTAGGATAAGGGACATGTTATGGGTTATGGTTAGGATTAGGGTTTGGGTTAGGGTTATGGTTAGGATTAGGTTTTAGGGTTAGGACTAAGGATTGTTGTTAGGGTTAGGGTTTAAGGTTATGGTTAGGTTAGGGTTAGGGTTAAGGTTTAGAGTTATGGTTAGGATTATGGTTCACATCATGGTTGGAGTTAGGGCTAGGTTATTTTTAGGCTTAGGGTTACAATGATGGTTAGGATTATGGATAGGGTTAGGGTTTACATCATGGTTAGGGGTTAGTGTTAGGATTAATGTTAGTGTTTATATCATGGTTAGGGTTAGGTTTAGGATTTGCATCATGGTTCGGGTTAAGATCAGGATTATCATTAGGGCTAGGGCTTAAGATTAAGGTTTGAGCTAGGATTATGCTTGGGTTAGGGTTTAGTGCTTAGGTTATAGTTAGGTTTAGGGTTATAATTATAGTTATGGTTAGGATTAGGATATACATCATGTTTAGGATTAGGGTTTACATCATGGTTAGGATTATGGATAGGGTAAAGGTGACATCATGGTTAGGGTTAGTTGTAAGGTTATTTTTAGGGAAATGGCTACCTAACCCTTAGGATGTAGCAAGATATTAATACCCTTCATATATTATTAATACATTGTAATAGATGTTTGGTGCATCCTAAGGGTCGTATAGCCATTCCCTATTTTTAGGGTTAGGGTTTAGGGTTATGATTAGGTTAGGTTAGAGTTAGGGTTAGGATTATGATTAGGGTAATGGTTTAGAGTTATAGTTAGGAGTACACTAAAGGCTATGGTTTATGTCATGGTTTGGTTTAGGGTTAGGGTTAAGGTTAGGATTATAGATAGGGTTACGATTTACATCATGGTTAGGTTTAGGGTTAAGGGTTAGCATTAGGATTAATGTTAGTGTTTACATCACGGTTAGGGTTAGGGTTTTGGTTAGGATTTACACCATGCTTAGGGTTATTGTTAGGATTATGGATAGGGTTAGGGCCTAGGATTATGGTTAGATTTAGGGTTAAAATCATGGTTAGGGTTAGGGTTGTGGTTCAAGATAGGCTTTAGGATTAGGATTATGATCATAGTTAGGGTTTACATCATTGTTAGGATTAGGGTTATTTTTTAGGGTTTGGGTTACGATTAGGTTTACGATTATAATTACAATGACTATAATATAATTAGGGTTAATGTTTGGGCTAGAATTTAATTAATATTAGGGAACAATTGGGTTAAAGCTTATAGTTAATTAGAATTAGTGTTTAATTGTTGAAAGGGTTTAATTATATTTAGGGTTAGGATTAGAAGTCAATTAGGGCTATCATTCAATTACATTAGGGCTAGGTTTAAATTAGGATTAGGGCTAGTATTTAATTATGTTTAGATTAAGGTTGAAGTTTTAGCTAGAGCTTAATTCTAGGGTTATAATTAAGCTTAAGGTTACGCTATTGTTAGGTTTCAATTATGACAAGATTAGGTTATTGGTAGGGTTCAATTAGGTATAAATTATGGATATTGTCAAGGCTAGGGTTTGATGATGGTAAGCGTTTAATTATAGTTAGGGTTAGTATTATATTTTAATCTAGGTTAAAAAGAAGGGTTATGATTCAATTACATTAGGGTTAGGGTTAAATTAGGATTACGGTTAGGCTTAGGGTTAGGGTTAAAGTTAAGATTATAGTTAAGAGTTAAGAGTTAAGGTTAGAATTATTGGAAGGGTTAGGGATAGGGGTATGAAATTTAATTATATGAACCTAAATATCTATGTTTAAGGAGTCAATATGTCTATTAAATTGGTGTAAAAAAATGATACCTAAAAAATCATCCTTTTCATTTAATATCTACAATTTTCCATCAAGTTAAAATATAATAATAAAAGTTTCAAGAAATTTGTCCATTTTTTATTTATCTTTATCAAGAGAAAAAATTAATGGAATACATAATATTATAAAAGATATAACTAATTTTAAAAAAAATGAATTTATAAATATTTTTAATTTATTTTAATTATATCCCATATTGTTTATTATTTCTTATTAAGTTAAAATATTATTATTCTTATCATTTTATTTGAATAGTTTTAATGTAGATCTCAAAATCTCAAATTAGGCAATCAAAATTTTGAGAAGAAGGCTCTGCAACTACGGTTGCACCTACGTCACGCCCATAGGGTTTGGCACGAGGCTGCAGGGGTCATTGCATTCTTCATGGGGGAGTGCAGGTGACCTCCTCCATGTAGGTAAGTGTTCCTTTGTTTATTTTCCTTCTCTTGGTTAATGTGCATACTCTGTCTTTCATCTGTCCTTCACGTTGTCGCTCGCTTTCCCCTCTACGAGTGGAGTTAATGCATGTTTATGGAGGGCTTATCTAGAGGCATAGCCAATATAAGCAACAGACCGGGAGCCGAAGATGGAAGAAAGAAGTCCTTTAGAGACGCCGTTAACCAACTGTCTTTCGCCATTGCCGAAGGTGCGAGGTTTGTGTCTCTTGCCAATGGCGGTCCCTGTGGAGAAGGTAAGGACCCTAATTGTAACTTGGAATCCATCTCCATTGCTCCGAATGAATTAATGTGTAATGAAATTTCTGTGAAAAAGAATAGGTTAAAGGATATTGCAATTTTCTTTGCTGCCATTAATATAGATAGATGTCCAGCCAGAAAGTTTCTTGACGACTGGTTTAGGAATATTTGGAATATTAAATTAGGTTTCCAAGTTTCATTCTGTAGATTAATTCAAAAAGGATCATTCATTGTGTTTTTCAAAGATCACAAGGCTCAATTAGAATTCATTAACAAACAATATTGGACGGTGGTTAAATGCACGTTCCGAGCCATAGGATGGTCTCCGGAAGCAGTCAATGAAGAAATCCTAGCACTCTCGTGCCCTAGGTGGCTTCTACTTAAAAATGTCCCACCGCTATTGTGGAGATTCATTCCTCAATTGCTTGAACCAATTGGTAAACTTATCCAGATGGATAATTCGACCTCTGTTATTCCTCATTTGGATGCTAGGCTTTTAGTATCGACCAACCCTGGCCGAGACCTCCCTAATTCGGTGAACATTAACCTAGATAATGAAATTGTCATTTGCCCTATTGAAAGCCTCAGAGGGATTAATGTGTGCTTCCTTTGTAGAAAAGAGGGACATATTCGTAAAAATTGCCCAATTGTAAACAAAAATAAAGGAATGGAGAAGATTCGCAAGGATGCTAGCGATCCTCCTCTGGTTCGTAATAATATTACTCCTCTCATGGACAATCTTAACTCCCTTAGCAAAAAAATTAACAAAGCTATGAATGGAGATAGTAATAAAATTTATGAGTCTGGCATAGTAGTTAATTCTGATATCCCCAAGTTTATCCCCACCCCGCACTCTGCAATCTCGGAAGCCCTGAAACAAATGGGAGTAAATAAGCAGGATGATTTTCAAATGGTGGAGAAAAACTCTAGGAAAAGAAGAAGGAAAAATGCCCAACAACTGGAATTGGAGAAAATTAGGGCAAATAACCCTAATAATTTAAAAAAAAAGAATGTTAAAACCTTTGTGGCTTCACCTATGGATGATGATGTGTAGGATACCCCCCCTGAAATGAGATTCTCAGTCTTAAAAGAAACATCTTCCATTGATAAATCCATAGATTAGGGATTTGTTGAGAGGAATGATGTCAGTAGTGAGTTAGGTAAGAGAGGAAGCTATAGTGGGACAGTAAATGTTAAGGCTACTCATAAAAACTCTGTTGATATGGATGTGTCCTATGAGCTAGTCTCAACTTGTAGTACTGTTGATACAATAGCCACCCCCTCTCTTACAGAATTCACCTCTGACACGGTTGTCTCCCTCCCCCCTAAGAAGTTTGTTGAAATTAAGGATAACTGTGTGATTGAGGTCATTGTTGGTGGCCTTAGTAGTTGTGATGTTAGGTGTGATCAACCCTTAGCCTTTGAGGATAAAACTCTAGAATGTTGCAATAGCATAGAGGCTCGCGACCCCTATTCTGAAAACGATAAATCCCCCAGTCAAATTGATCACAATAAGGAACCTGAGTCCGAAGTTGACTCACAAAATGATGAGTACATCGATGAAGAAAGGGAATGGATGATGGATTCAAAGAACCCTGAGGCTACTACCAGAAGAAGAAGAGGTAGACCACGGGGTTCAAAGAACAAGGGATCAACTGATAGAAAGAAAAATGAAGAGAAGAAAGATCTCCCCAGATGTTTTAGCAGCTTCAAAGATGCTAAGGAGTAAAGAATTCGCTCTGGTTGATGATGAAGTGCATTTCATGGAAAATTAGAGGTCTGGAGTCTCCAAACAGGAAGCAAATAGTTAGAAAGTTTATTAACCAACATAGAGATGTGGATTTTGTCATGCTACAAGAACTAAAAGCAATTAAATTTACCTTGGAAGTCAATTTAGATTTCATCTGGAAAGACTCTGTCAAGATCTATTCAGGACATGAAAAGGGTAGAGGAGGAGTTGGGTTCCTCATCAACTCCAAATGGAAAGAAAACATTATCAACCAAGGGTGCTCACCGTGCAATAGAGTAGTGTTGGCGTCACTGGACTTTGATAAAACTATCATTGGACTATGCTCAGTTTATGCTGCCAATGACAATAGAGATAGGACCCAACTATGGGACTAGATGGCCTCCCTCCCTGATATATTGTGGATTATTGGGGGAGATTTCAACATGGTAGAGAATCATGAAGATAAAAGTGGAGGTGTCCCAATGGAATGGAAAGAGGTCGAGAAACTACATTGGGATAGAATGAAAAATTGTAGGAAGCTTTTGGACCCATTACTTGACAACAAGATAGATGCAAAAGGAATCTGGTTTACTTGGTGCAATTATCAAAGAGGGAAGAACAAGATATATTGCAGGTTCGACAGGTTTTATGTTGATAAAGATCATTTCTCCCTAGCACCAGATAAACAAGGTAACATGGTGACAGTGTGGCCGGTCTCGCTCTCGGATCATGACCTTGTGATCTCCTTAATTAACCTCAGAGATTCTCCAGCTGACCAGGAGAGAAGAGGAGATAAATTCATCCTTAACACCCTTCTCATTAAGGATCCAGATGTTTTGGTTGCCATAAAAATTATCAAGCTACTCAACAAAGGAAACAAATAAATGAATTCCCATGTAGACAGGTGGAACAAAAATGTTATGAGTTAGCGGACATTGCTCCAAACTATTGGGCAGAAGAAAGCTAAAGATTATAGGTCAATTGAGAAATCTCTTATAGATGAACTATACCAACGCGAATCAAATATCCAGAATAATCCAAGCATAGTAGAACTCTCGGACAAAGTGGCCTAGGCAAGGGACGCACTAAGGAAGCACTAGCAAAACAAGATTAAAGGTGTAATGATTAGGGCCCAAGGTCAGTGGATGCAATGATTAGGGCCCAAGGTCAATGGATGCAATTCAGTGACAAAGGGTCTAAATTCTTCTTCAACATGCTTAAACATAAACAATTTAGAGAAAATATTGATAGGTTATGGATAGAAAATCAAGAGGTAAGGGATTTGGAAGACATTAAAGAGGCTTTCTGCAAGTATTACAAAGAACTCTTCTCCTCGGAAGATTCTCTTAACTCTTAGGATGCCAAAGAAAAGTGTAGAGATATTATTCCTAGTAAGATTTCAGGGGAAGATGCACAAACTTTGGGAGAAGCTATTTCCGTGGGTGAGCTAAAAGCTGCTATTAGAAACCTGAGCAATGACAAATCTCCGGGTCCGGATGGTTTGCCTGTCAAATTCTATAAAGCTAATGAGGAGTGGATTTTTCAGGACCTTCATGAATTATACACAGAGGCCTTTGAAAGGGGCTCGTTAGGAGAGCTTATCAACAAAGGACTATTAAGTTACTACCCAATGAAGGAGACAAGTCACTTATCAAGAATTGGAGACCAATTACTCTCCTCAATGTCTTCTATAATATTTCGGCCAAAGCTCTCGTGCTCAGATTAGAGAATGTGCTCCTGAAATTCATTTGCCCTACTCAAACAGGGTTCATAAAAGGAAGGTGTATACTAGAAAACTTAATCACTAGATGGGAGCCAATGGACTGGGCAAATGTGTCAGGGCAAAATGCGGCCATGTTTCTCTTGGATTTTGAGAAAGCATATGACAGGGTTGAATGGAAGTTTATATTAATGATGTTAGAAGCCTTCGGATTCCCGAGAGAGTTTTGCAAATGGGTGAAGATTTTCCTTAAAGGTGTGTCTTCTCAGATTGACATTAATGGTTCTCTCTCACAACCTATTAAGCTCGGTAGGTCTATCAGACAGGGTTGTCCTCTTGCCCCTACTCTCTTTATCATAGCGCTAGATGCCCTGTACTATATCTTAAGAGACTGCACCATATCCCCTAAAGTAGGAGGTGTTAAACTTTCAGATGGGTCCGAGCTGATTAATACCTGCTTCGCTGATGATACTGCACTTTTTGTAGAACTCACCAAGCACAATATGGAAGCCCTGGAGTGCAAAATTAAGTTCCTAGGTGTTATTTCTGGGGCCAAAATCTCCTAGTCTAAATCCACCATGCTTGGGTGGAAAGAGGAGCCTTCGGTTTGGCTAGATCAGTTTGGCATCCAATGGGGAGGGCCTAATAAAATAGTTAGATGCCTGGGCATACCCTTTGCCATCTCTCCATCTCTCAAGGATATGTGGTTGTGGGTTAGAGGCAAAATTGACAAGAAGCTTAATAAATGGAATAATAGGTATCTTTCGCTTGCTGGAAGAGTGCAAGTTTGTAAAAAATTCTATCCTCTTATAGTATTTACTACTCCTCGGTTTGGATGTTCTCCAGCTATCAAATCTTGGAGATTCAAAAAGCTATTAGGAACTTCCTATGGTCTGACGGGAAAGGAAAGAAAAATATGCACTCTGTCAAGTGGGGGTGGTGCCAAGTAGAGAAGAATCTGGGAGGTCTTGGGCTAAAAGATTTAAGAATACAAGGGGTAGCCCTTGTTGCTAAATGGATTTTTCAGGCTTTTGATGGTGTAGAACCATGGAAAATACTGGTTAGGAATAACATCCTGAGAGCAGTTTCGAAGAAGGCCAAATCATGGAAATCTCTTCCTTCTTGTGACCTAGTGGTTGGAGGCTTTGTTATTTCAGTGTAAGGCTCGAGTGTCTTTAAGTCTATTTGGAAAGCTTGGGAAACTATTAGACCCTTCATCACAAATAATAGGGCCAACAAGAATGATCACATACATGGGGAAAGGTCTATCTGGTGGAATCTACTTCATTCATCTAAGCCTCTTGCGCTCACGCAAGGCTGCTCTGCCAAAGCTTGGGCCATTAGAGGCATTAGATGTTTTAAGGACATTATAGAGAATGCTAAGCTTCTTAGCTGGAAAACCCTTAGAGATAGATTTAATCTGCAGATTTCCTAGAAGAGAACCTATAACATGATGAAACGTGCTTGTTCAGACCTACAACTACCCAAGAAACGCAAGATATTTAGTGAAAGTTGTACTAAGTTAATGCGGAACAATATTATTCATGTGTCTAATCTCAAAGCAATTTCTGTTTACAATATTCTAACATACGATGAATCTATTATTATGCATGCTAACAATCTGTGGTTTGCAGAATTCTCAGTGAAACAGTGGCAGAAGATATTTTCATGACTTTGGACCAGTCCCAACACACCAAAAAAAATGCTTTAGATGGATGATGATAATTAGCAGACTGCCATTCAAAAAAGATCATAATAATTCTGATATATGCAAAGTACCTGAGTCTGTTAGACACATTTTCTTTGAATGTAATATTGCTAGAGAAATTTGGCTGTTATTTGGTATATCTATTCCTACGCAGATTCTTGTTATAGATGTTCTCATTGGTTATATAAAGGGTTTAAAAAAAGATACTAACTTATTCTGGTATATTCTTTCTACTGAAATCTTATGGTATATATAGAAACTTAGAAATGAAGATATATTCCAAGGTATAGATAGGGCCCTTACTGAGTCATTTCGTGGACTCCCCCTTCAACGAATTCTTCTGCAGGTATCAATGACAATGAACATCGAGAAGCATAAGTTTCTCAGGTTCATTAAAGATGGAAATGCCAAAATGTACCTACATGAGATGAAAAACGGATACATGTGGAGGTAGGCCACAGGAAAGAAACAAGTTGTTGACCTGGCAATGGAGAGTCTGGGAGTAGAAGTTGGAAAAATCAGAGACTCGGTGAAGGACCACATCCAGATGTTTACCCAACTCCTTGACGGCAAGCAGGCTGTGTGGATGGAAGGCCCGATGGGGTGGACAACTTGGATGGAGGCCTTTCAAGATTTTGATCAGCCTTGATCCTACCTTTGATACTTATCTTCATCTCTGCTGCTCTAGTTTTGACAGTAGTTTCAGCATGCATATGCAATTTTTTTGTTAAAATATGTTTATAAGCCTATGTAACTTTTGCAATCATATATAGATCGATGGACCTACGGTCCTTTTGTATATTCACTTGTAGGTAGTTAAACTCTAATTATGTCAGTTTTGTAACGATTTTACTCCTTATATGAAGTATAAGAAAAATTAAAATTTAATGTATGATTTATATTCATTTTAATAATGAGAACACTTAATCAGTTACATCTTTAAGGGTAATAAGAAATGGGAACTCTTTTTACTATTATTAAATCCAATTTTAAAGATAATTTTGTTTCAATATTTTTGTTTTTCATTTTTATTAATTTTAATAACAAACTATTATTCTTTCAAAATTAGTCATAGTAATGACTCCCATAAATATGGGGTTAATTCCAACTTGTAATAACAAACTCTTTTTCTTTTCAAATTATTCATAGTAATGACTCCTATAAATCTAGATCACTACAACTTGTTACCATAATTTTTTTTTATAACTTATTTAAGTTTGGTATCTTTTTTTTTAAGATATACTAAGTTCTACATCTTTCCTTTTTTTACTACATTGTGATCTTTTTGTTAATTATAATAAAATACTCATTCTTTCTAAATTACTCATAGTAATGAGTCCCTACTAATATGGGATAACTACAACCTATTACCATAATTTTTTCCTAAAACTTACTAAATTTTGTATTTATTTATTTATTTGCAAAACTTACTAAGTTGTATATATTTCCTATTTTTACTACACTCTTGATCTTTACTCAATCAAAACATGGAAATATCTATTATTTTGAGAATTAACTTGCTTTATCTAAAATTTGCATATTATATTTTATTATCCTTAAAAATCTATTCATGTTAAAGTTGATACCAAATTTAATAAGAAAGCTAAAATTACATTAATGTTGAATCTTGAACCTTTTTATTTGAGTGAAAAATTAATACATAAGTTTATTAACAATTGAATTTTTTAAAATGTCTATGTGCAAATAAATTTAATACAATAAATATATTAATGGTAAGCATCTAATTGAAAAATACTTTTCTATAAAAGTTAGATTTGTAGAATTCTTTGGCTATTTGTGGCCCTTTGTAATGGGTCGTTACTAATGAGCCAACAACGTTACTCAACCTTTATTCACTAAACTCGAATGGCTGCATGCATTTCTCACAAGAAAACTTCCATTCCAAAATGATTTAGTGAATCTTCATAACCCAATATGGCGCGTGTATCAAAATTCTGAGTACATTCTATCAATCTGTATGTTAAATTCAAAACGCGTGATCTTCCAGCCTCCGTTCTAAATTTTAAAGTCTCAAATCCTAAGCCCAAAATAGTGAAGCCTGTAGATATGTAAATACCTATATCCATAAAGCCACTTATGTCTCATATTATCGACATCAAATTCCAGAAACCTAAATTTGAAATGATAAATCTGCGTACACACTATGAAGTAAAATTAAAATGCAAGCCCAATCAACTACACGAATTCTAACAATTTGAATATGTAATTTTATAATTTCATTTTCCTTTTATCTTTTCAAGTAAATGATATATACATAAATTTGAATGTAAATATTAAAACTTGAATTGAATGACATTTTACCTTAAAATCGAAATGGTTGTGCCAAGTACAGTATCTGCAAACAAATATCCTTAACAATGATGGTTTATCCCTTAGACTTCAAATCCAGAATACAAGAATACTTTGGGCTGCAATAAATACATTTTACCTTCGTGTTGTGGGCTCTCATATTAAAACAAACTCTTAGAGGTGTTAATGCGAGTGAGTGCAAGCATACACAGTAGTTGTGTGGCAGATAGAATTAACACAAATGACTCCACCATTTTCTGCATAAACATTTAAATGAAGAGTAAACGAAATCTTCTGTCATCAATGAAATTCTTCATTGGAAGCTAAAATGAAGGGCTTACCAAACGTGAGTTTTTACCATGCAAATCGATTTCCTTGCAAACCTAACTAACAGTCACTAATGTAACATTAATAATTGAAATTGATATATTTTCTTACGAAATGAATTACAGTGACTCTAGATTTGCAGAGAAAGTGCAATAATACAAACATTATTTTGTTGTTTCGAGAAGATTTGAAAAGAAAAACTGTTATTGTTGTTATAATCCACATCAACTGTCACTATTGAATAGAAATATCATGGTAATATTTGTTTGTTTTATAAGTGTCAAGATCACTCTTTGCATTCTTGACTTCCATACGTTTGAAATTTTGCATAACATGTGATTAATGCCATGTGTCTGTAACTACCTTTTCCGTCCACCACTTTGAGTTTGTACCTGTCGTTTGGCATTCTCCATTTCACATATGTAACTGCTTGAAATATCAACCATTTCTTTTTTCTTTCAGGGATGTGCTGACATTGTATAGAACGCCTCTTGGCGTAATTAAATCTGCTATATTCTATGGTAATAAATCTGTTGTATTCTATGGTAACAATTTTGGAAAATTGGCTATATCAATCTAGAGTCAATGCAAATTATAACGACTCTTAATATAATCTACTTTAAATGTATTCATACTTCAACTTTTTCCCTTTCATTTTGATATTAAACTAACCAGAATGTCCTAATTTTTACAAATAATAACTCTCAACTGCATTATTATTTGTACAACCAATATTGCACAGATTGCGATTTTAGTCTGTCTATCATTTTGTCATTTCCTATTTGTGATAGATGTTTACTTTTTTTACCAGCTGCAAAATGGCATGGAACATGAGAAGTGGTTTGGTGAATCATCTCTAGGATTTGATGTTCTTATACAAATGGACCTGATCAGTTAAGCCATCATGAGGGTGTTGCTTAGCACCCTAACCATGATATAGAATTCAAAAGAAGAATAGTTAATGGTCGTGAAAGAAATAAAAATAGAGAGTTTCCTCGATTTCATTATAATCATCCAAGCATGCATGAGCAAACAGCGTATTCTGGAAAGGATGCATACCTGACTTTGGCAAAATTTTAAAGTGTATTGTAGACACGCAACAAATATTTTGTAGAGAAAATGTAGAAGAGCAGAAACCCCAGAATTTGATGCACTGAAAATTATAAGAAAAATACATTCGTTAATTCCCCTACAATAAAGGAAAACTAAATTTAAAACAATTTTTTTTGTAAAGCCAGCTTACCAATAACATACTCTTCTTCAGCAAGATGCCCAAATATGGACTATAACTTGTATTTCAATCTTTGCAAACAAATATTTTGGAAACAAATCACTGGTAAAAGGAATGCCAGATATCTTCGAAACAAATGACTGGCAAAGAGAATGAAATTTCATTTAAAAAGACCAATTGTGAAGCTGAAATAGATGGTTTTCTACCGCCACTACAACTACAAAAGTCGAAATGGATGGCCTTTCGGTAGCATGACTCTGTTGCGGTTATGAATGAAATCATTGGCCTTTCACTATGATTCTTATTAATGGATGTAACCATTATCATCATGGACACAAGATGACAAGACTCTTCGAATTCCATATGCTAGATTGTAACTACCCTTTCTTTTTTGTTTCACGGATGTGCTGACATTGTATAGGATGCCTCTCAGCATAACTATTATAATAACATAATATATATAAATTATTTACATATTTATATTAGATATTATATTATATTTCTATAAATAACATATTATATATTATTTATTATATTTATACTTATATTATACATTATATTATTTTCATTAAAATCATTTAAATAATATACATAATAACTCCATTGATAATTAAAAAGATTATTAATGCAAAGTCCTTATCTATTTGGAAAAGGATAAGATGTTTGTGTTATTACTACCAAACCTTATTTGCCTTACAATTATATGCAAATTTCATAACAAAGGATTTTGTTCAATTTTTTTGATGGATTAATCATTATATAGCGTATTCACTCGGTTTCATTTATTGGTTAAGATACCATTAAGAGCCCCTCGCATTCGATATGGTGGTATTCCTTTTTTTTAAATAATATGAAATTCATAATTTTCCTTAAACAAAATATAAGCATGCTTTGTTGTCTTTAACAATGTCACCAAAATTGTTTAATGGTAGACATGAATGACAATTTGAGAGGTTTTCATGGTGGCTACAACCAACAATGTAAGGTTTTATTGTCAAAGGACATGAATTTTTTTATCTCAACAAGAGATGCAAAGTGTCATGTTCCTGCCGAGAGTTAAAAATATGGATGGTAAAGAAGAATAAGAATTGTGTGTTCCTTAGAACATGAAAGAAAGAAAACTAACATAGATCTATGCATAATGCTTAGCAAACCTTTGAGTGGTTAAGGAATGCAAAAACATTAGCTATGGCAATTTTAGTGAGTCTCCTTATCAAATAGAATACAAAAGTACTAAATATATATAATATAAACTTTAGAAAGAAGAGAACCCAACATTATGCATTAAACTAAAAACATTGTTGAACAAAAATATACATAATGTAACAAACACTAAATTGACATAGAAAAAGGTGCACTCTCCTTTGGAAATGTTGAAGCCAGTGTATTATGCTTTAAACTTTTTAATACAATGTACAATCGAAACGTATAGTTTTTTCATGAAGAGCGCACTGTTCTATGAGCAGAAATCAATGTTTTTCAGAAAGGAAAAAGCTTATGCAGAAATTCTTATTTTTTTTTGTGAATGAGGGTGATCTGGTTGTTTTTGGAATTGGAATATTTGTTAAAATGCATGCATATACTAATTAAAAAATATGTAAAAAATGAATACATATAATGCAAAGAAACCACCAAATTAAACAACTGAATGAAATTATTTTTTTTATAGTTTCCTTGGAAGATGGTGAGTGGACTTTAATCACTGACATCATACCTTTTATTCAGGTATTTTCAACTATGAGTTTGGGCCAACATATGAAATGTTTTAAATAATTCTTAAGACTTTCATTGTGATTAATAATTTATCTTAAATCTTGTAAAGGATTATTATTTAAATGTATTATGGTAAAATAGATTCTGAACTATAATATATTCTCAACCACTATGCTTTATTCCACAGAGAACTATTTCATTGTCTGGCAAACAAATGAAATGACATGTTTAGGGAATTGGACAACAAAAAGGTGGGCACGTGGCATATAAGGACATTACATTGTATACGATGGCTGAGCCTAACACCCATCACAGCTTCAGGCCTCTGCTCTGCACTTAAGAAACATATTTCATCATCAGGAACAATGAACAACAGGTGCGATTTTTGACAATTTGGATTTCAGTATTGATAATTCTTAAAGAAATAGCATATTTCAAATTGGATCATATCTTTTTCTTTATGAGAAATTAAATTGGATCATATCATTTTTTTTTCTGAGAAATAGCATATTTTAAATTGGATCATATCTTCTTTTTTTGGCTAACCATTGCACTTCCTTTTCGTGCAAGCGCTAGTAATAAAATTCATCATGTAAGTCTTTAACAACATAGAAAAATACATCACGTGCTAGGTACTTAGTTGATTTGTTTGTCATGTAGCCACCTGGTAATAATAAAAAATTGAGACTCATTGCACACAAATAAATTTCAAGAGAAGCTTTTGTAGCTAAATGTAAACCTACATAATGTAACAAACACTAAATAGGTTTCAACCTAATGACTTATCCTGTTGCATCTAGTAGATACACAAAATCCTTGTATGAAGGCTGTACTATTATATTTTTTTTTTACATAGATTGGATTTATATTGATAGTATGTGTATTTTAAAATGGACGTAAATGTCATTAGTTATGTTAAAAAGATGATTTTTTAATAGTCAAATTCATTTCATAAATGTTAATTTTAATTGAATATAAAATAACATTTATTAATTTAGGTAAGCTAGTATTTAATTTTTGTAAGGTGAATAAATAAATAAAACAAAATTTTAAAATATTTAAATAATAAATTTTTTTTATTTGATTGAGAAATGATAAATATTTTTAAAAAATAATTAAATATTAAAAAATAGATAAAATAATGAATATGTTTAGTTGGAAACTTGTGAGTAGCTACAAAAGGAAAGAAGAGAACTTAAATTATAAAAGAAAAAAATTATCCTCTATCTCAAACATTTGAGTTCAAGGAGAAGTGTTGAATGATTGAGCAATACATGAATTTGAGGATGACATGCTCTGAAAATTTTCATCATTAGTAATTTAGGTAAAGCTTATTGAATAGAGATGATTTAAATAGCTTGACAATCTAAAGTAATTGGAGGCTTAAAAATGGATACAAAAGCCATTGTTGTAATTGTAGATCAAAGTCATTCAAATGAACAAGGTGTAGATGACTATGAACATGGAAATGTAACAACAATTCAACTGAATTTGAAATGGGCAATAAAGGAAAATGATAGATATTAGAGTATGATAAGGTGATTATTGGTAATTATTTGACAAAGTGTCAAATATTACAAAGGGCCATATATGCAAGTAATTTTTTTTTTCTAACTACTAGCAAAGTAGGTATTTATCCATGGGTGTGTTGTTAACTTGTAAAGGTGAAATTAAACTAGTAAATGGGCGTGTACACCAAGAAATATTAAGTACACAGGATTTACAAATAGAGGCAAAATAACTTTTAGTTGCATGAGGATAAGATTATAAGAGAGGCAAAAGATGAGAATAACTGTGGTATAGAAAATTTACGCATATGGGAATGGGGACCACTTGACAAGTAATTCTAAACAATATTTATGACCAGTATTTTTTAAACTTTGGTAGGTAAGTTGTCCACCCAAAATCGCTTTGTCAATTTTAGCTTTCACTTGGTTTGTTTATTCAACTCATATTTCGAGACATAAATTTATTTTAAAATTTATATTTAAGATTATGGATCTCAAATTGGGTGAAAAAATGCAAATTGAAAAGATTTTTTAAAATATTAAATTAATTTTCAGTATCAGCCACTTCAAGTTTCTGCTGTAGCCACATTTCAACATGTGGTAAGTCTACATATACAGGTGTCCAACCACCAAAAGAGATGCAGGATTTGAGCCACATGGAAGCTCTTCTTCTGGAGGCCTTAAGTGGAATGAGGACTCATGGCACATTATTCTTGCAAGGAAGAGATGTATACCTTACAAGCACCATGGATATTGCAAAAAGAGCGCTCCAACTCTTAAAGTGAAGTTTGATTATGAGGACAAAAGAAACAACGTGAAATAGGTTGCAAAGGAGAAAGAAAAATGTTTTGCCAGATTGAGAGCAGAGGCGTATAAGAAGATGGAGGAAAAGGTCAAGGAAACTGTGATGTTGGATAACAACAGTGTGGAAGATGCGTTGGGCGTTGCAGGCAGAGATTATTCAAGTATCTTGATTGGAGAAGCTCAAAAAATATCAAGGAGCGCAGTTTATTTGAAGCCTGTCGAAAAATTGTAATAAGCATCATCTGCCATTTTTTATGCATTTGTAGGTAGTCAGCCACAAGTTCTGAATTAGGTAGAATAGGTAGAGATTATTGAAGAATCTTGATTGGAGAAGCTTGAAAAATATCCAGGAGTGCAATATATTTGAAGGCAGCCCAAAAATGGTTATAAGCACCATCTGCCCCTTTTTATACATTTATACACATGCACCTGCATGTTCTGAATAGGTAAAATTATGTAATAAATTGAGCTTTAATTTGTTCAAGTAGCAGAAGCTTAAGTTTGTTCAGTGGCATTATGAAATTTGATAGACTTCACGTTGCCATAAATCTGGAATGAACAAAGCACTTAGTTAAAGTAGATTAGGGTAATGGGCAAGCCAATGAAAGTAGTAATTAGTATGTAAAGTCATTAGGAATCTTCTACATGCCCATATGCACGAGATACTGTGTCGGGTTTGAATTGCATGGGGTATTCTGTAAGCTCATATGATCATGAAATGTAATTAATTTGTGTGTCCTTTTGAAATTGTGAAGTTTTTCATTTTTCCAATTAATGGATCTGAGGAATTTGATGCACCATTTCTTATGATTTTGATTGATTGTAATATGGGTCTATGAAATATTAGCTTTGGTGGAAAATTGTACAGGTGATATTGTGTTCAAATTGTTTGACTTGTATCAAAGTTAATTCTAATAAATGACATTGTATGGACTCAGAGGGCTCTTGTTTTGGTTAAAATGCTCTGTTTAAATATGATTTTTGTACTACATTTTTCTGAGTAGATACAATTTAGACTTATGATTTGGGTTTTTTGAATTAAGATATGGCATGGGTTTAGATCCCATAATCTTACACATAGGAATACATAAATTTTGACAGATTGTGATTTCATCAAGAATCTAACAAATTACACTACAAATTATTTTGCTCAAGTGAGAAACATAAAACCTAGGGTTTGAGTTGTTGTGCACGACGATCAGGGGAAAATGGGTTCACAGAGCGGCCAATACAAACCCCACTTTTTAGCTCACAATTTTAGCTTATAGAAAACTATTTTAAGGCATCTCTAGTGCGATTGTCGGGAATCCCAAATTAACTGCAAACTGACAATCAATAATTTATCCAACCCCAAAACTGGGGTGTCTACAAGATTAAAGAAAAAAAGAATAAAGAATAAAACACAATTGTAATTTGCCAAGGATTATTGAAAAAAAAAACTTAAATTCCTTAAATTTGAGTGCTAGATCTACAAAAAGGCCAATGTTTCCAAAAGCAAAGAATAAAGAGTAGATTCATGCAACCACTATTGCAAATATGAAGTTAGATGCCGTTGAAAGGAGATTTGGATTTTTACCAGGTGATTATTGATGACAAGGTTCATAAAAGAATGCCCTGAAAAATCTACTTAGCAAAGGTAATGAATTTTCTCCAGGGTTAAGTCAAAGTTACCAAAGTTAAGTCCAAAACTTGTTGCAGATGACAATGGCTCAAAGCTCTAGTCGTTCCCAGCTGAAACTCAGTGCTCTCTGTCATTTTTAACTCGCTCTTTTTCTACACTAACTCCAATTATGCTGTAAATGCTAAAGAGTCGCAAAAGCTGCTGGCATTATTGCTCGCTGAGCAGAGTTGCCATTGAGGAGGGTAGTTGTTGTGGTTGCTGATGGAGGAGTCTATTTGCAGATGAAAAAGTAATAATTTTAGTTTCTAGAATATTTCATAGTTTCGAGAACTTTCTGTTTGCAATTATTTTTCTATTTGGGCCACTAAATTTGTAGAATCGATTAATTTATTGTTGATAGGTATTGTGAAATTATTGGTAGTTTTAAAAAAGGGTAAAATTAAAAAATTAACGACAACTACCAATGATAATAGAAAAAAATAATTATATTTTCATAGTCACACAAATCTGTCCAGTTTAATTAAATGAATATTTGCTATTTATTTGATTAAAAATCCACTAGCCATCAATTAATTAAATTAATATTTAATTAATTCATCTCCAAACATTCTCCTATTAATTAAATTAATTATTCTATTTATTTTAATTAATTCATTATACCAAATTCAAATCAATTAAATGAATAAATTCTATTTATTTAATTAAATCTTTTTTCCTCTTTTAAATAAATTAAATTAAATATTTATTTAAATCATTATCCCCCCCACTTGCATTTTCCTACAAATGCAACTTGCACACATTTATTGAAATAAATGAATTTTTATTTTAATAAAATCTTATTTTCCCTCACCCACCAAACCCACTTGCTAGCCTAAACCCTCTTCTAGATTATTCTAACCCCTTCCTAATTAGCCTAATCCATTCCCTAATTATTGTCACATTCCTAAGCAACTTGGAGTCACTTCTCAAAGACTTCAAAGTCTTTGAAAAACATTTAATGCTTTGTGTGTTCAACAATTTAACCTCCAAAGTCTTCCAAAACCACTAATGACTCTTACATGACCATTAATGGCTCTTACATAACCATTTATGGTTATTTCAACTTGCACTCATGTGTCTCCTCAAGCATTTATTGCTTTGACCATGTTTATCCCTTTTGCCTTTGCACAAGAGTTTACCCATTGGATAAAAGCTTTATTCTTTGAATAAAGAATTTATTCACTCAACCCAACCTTGACCTTAACTCCCAAGTTGACTCTCAAGTCATGTCAAGCATTTAATGCTTATTCCCTCTTCTCTCAACCTATCTCATATTGACACTTGTCATCCTAGGATTGGGTTGAAAGCCCTCACATAGATCTCAAATCATTCAATCCTGACCCTTGTTGAGATTACTCAATCTCAACCATCCATTGCTCCATTTTACCTATAAATAGAGCTCATTTCTTCATAATCCAGATCCTGAAAACTTGTATGCATTTAAGCTATAGTGAATTTTAGAGAGCATTTTAGCATAATCAACTCATATATTGTCATTTTGGTTAAAATAAATCATTTTAGTATCAATAGCATAGTATTAGCTTTTTATTCACATTTAGAGCAAATACTTCAATCTCAAACCTCCATAAAAATCCATAGTGCAAAAAGCTACTAAGAGCTACACTAGTCTGGAACTTGGAGAGGAGAGGAACAAAGGAGAAGGAGCCAAGAGTATGGTAGAAGGCATTTGGAGATGTCTTCTTGCATTTACATCGTAGTTAAATGTTTTACCTTGTTCTTGGTGTCTCTTTTGATATGTCTGCTTAGGTTGATCTTTGGTTGAATAACACTAACCTTAACACTTGTTTCTTGTTGTTTGTGTGTTATACTACCACAAGTTTTTGATCTAACACTTGCCCTTTTTGCAGAGCATCATTTGGTGAACTCAACGTGAATCGAACACCTAAAAAACAACTTCTAATTTTGACAACTAACATGTTTGAATGTTGAACTTGACACACAGGTTGCGCTTTAGCACTTTTGATCACGTTGTAGCGCTATTGCAACTTGTTGTTCTAGTGCTATTATTCTTACAATAGCGCTATTGTACCAAGTTTAGTGCTATTGACCTTGTTTCAGCACTTTTGAAATTGTTTTGGTGCTTTTGACCTTGTTTTAGCGCTATTGCTTTCACTGTCAAAGTTTTACTTTTAGCGCTGTTGTGTCTATATTAGCACATTTGTGTTAAATAGTGCTTCTGTTTAAACACAAAGTAGCGCTATTGTAATAGAACGTTGTAAAAAAGACCCTGTAACCGAAAAAGTGAAAATTTTTAGGCTTGTAGAAGCCCACCATAGGTTCGGTTTTTACTAATTGTTTGTTTCTTGTGCAGGTCTAAAGACAACTTCCTTAAAAATAAAAATAAAACTTATTTTTGGTGTTTTAAAATTGAACAAAACAAAATTTTCTTTCTTGCAAGCTTAGGATCAAATTTTGTATTTGGTGCTCTAAAATTGAACAAAACAACTTTGTTTATTGCAAGTTTAGGCTTAATTTTTCATTTGGTGCTTAAAATCAACAAGACAAATTTATTTCTAGCATCAAACATAAGCAAAAATTTACAATCCACACTTCAATTTTTGGTGCAAATAAAACTCACAATCAACTTGTTTCAATTTTTGCAAAGCAATTTTCCTTCATGCATACGTGTTTCAAATTAAGTTGACCAGGATTTTCAAAGTTCTAGTTTACTCAACACTTTGCATTTGAAGTTAAAAAGAACACCATGATTGTTGGAGCAACATCTCCAAATAGTTAAAATACATTGCGATGGCAAATTAAAAAGAACAAGTGCCTTTCGCGTTTGGCACATTTGTGCAAAAGATTTGGTCGAGTGGTCCTACTTCTAACACACACTATCCTCTCCCTTGACTTTCGTGGTCCTAGGTGCAAGATAAAAGTGTTAGTAACACTCAAAATTTTATCTTTTTAAGAGAGGCCTGCCAAGAGACACATCACTCTTGGGAATGACCTCGCACGGTAAATCCTTCGAGCTGCTATAGAAATCGGGTGAGAGCGAAAGTTGTAGCCTTGGGTATAGCTGTTCCTACAGTGTAACTTGCCGAAAGAACAAATGGGCCCCACCACAAGTTACAAGGCTCTTAAGTGAGTCACTGCAGAATGAACTTATGTCCAAAGACATCGAAAATGACTAAATACCTTTAAGTAGTAGCCCACCCGTTCTATTGATTGAGAATATTTGAGATATAATTCAGTGCAAGAGCATAGATGATTTTGCTCCCAAGATACTCACCATACATATTTCCTTGAGTAGAAACATAGCTTTTTGAAAAGTCACTTGTGGCTTGATAAAAGTTGTGACTCCCCCATCATAGGGATCATCTATTTGTTATACTCACGCAAGACTTAGTATATCACATCCTTACCTGCCACGACGGGATTCATAAGGTATGTAGTACCAAAGTCGAAGAAATATCAAGATGTGGGCTGAATTTATCACAACTGGCCATTTGACCTTAGGGATACAAAGTGTTTGAGGTGTCTTCGTTTTAGTCAAGACCAAGTACAAATTGAGCCGACTTCTAGCTTTGGAAAGAAAAGCACCTAAAGTACACTTAAAGGAAAGGGTCATAAAAAGTCCAAGGATTGGGTTAATCTAGACCCATACTCATTTGTGCCTCTAAGGCAACATTCTTGTGTTTGTGTGCTTGCTTTGTTTTCTTGTCAAAGAAGAATAAAAAATCAATTCCAAAACAAATATTCATCCAGCCAAACATCTTTCAAAAACAACCAAAAGATCAAAAACAAAGAGAAAAGTATCAAACTTTATGACCATTCTTCACATCTTGCGAAAGAAGAATCTTCATCAAAACATCAACTTGAAAAGAAGACCATTGAGTTCAAAGGCTTTGATCAAAAGGAGGAAATTCTTCTATCTTAATAGACAAATATTTGTCTCTCATAGAGTTTTTCTACGTCACATGCATCTATACCTTCAAGGCAAATCAAATGAATTTGATTCAGAATCATTAAACCGTAGAGATTTTATGCAATATAGAGCTTTGAGTTATCACAAAAACCAAGGAGGCAAGATTAATCCCAAATTCTTCCCAAACATTTGTATCACATACAACATAACTCGAGAAACACCACCAACACCCGAGAGGGAAGAGGTAGAATTTGTTCCATTTTTAACACAAAGCTTTTATTGAAGTTAAAACATTTCATCCATTATCTCATTCATACATCATCACTTCATCATAAATCCATTCCAACTCTCAAAAACATTAAGAGGTTCTTATCCTAAGTTCTCTTTTAGATATTGCTTGAATCAAACACATCCCATCACTTTTTAGATTGTTTCTACATCTAGGATAAGCTCATCTTAAGAGACACATCTACACAGGTTAAAACTAGTGTATGAGTGAATCCTCTCATTACTAGGTAGTTAAGTCTGTAACACATCTCAGATTTCTCTACACCTTATCACATCAAACCTTATCAAACAAACAAGCAATTCAAAGAAGGAATTTTGGTTACATCTACCTTTAAAGTGCTAGAGATCCACATGCAACATAATTCACCAACCATCAATCTCTCATTTCATCAACAACTCATCATCATTTTCACTCAACTTCAACAAAAACTTGTGAACAAAATGGCTCATACTAGATTAAGAACTAGAGAAATAGAGATTGAGGAAGAAGAGGAGGAAAACATCAATGAATTCCAAGAAGCCCTTGGAGGAAATGCGAATGACGAAAACCCAAGTACTCCTACTCCTGCAACAATAGAAAGGGCCCAGCATAACCCTCTCTTTAACAAACTTTTTGACGAAATACTCAGGAGCAATGCGGATGCTCACTTTTTAAAGCTTGCTCAAGAAGGAGCCAAGCTCCCCTCTGACTTTGATCTTGCCCAATTAAGACAAGCATCCGAACGACAAAGTCACCATGAAGAAGAAAGAGGTAGAGATCCTATCAGATATAACATTCCTCGAGGTAACCCACCACCTCCTCCTCCAAACGAAATAGAGATGTTGCAGCAACAAGTTGAAAATCTTGCCCAACAACTTCATAGTGGTGTGAAAACTAACCAATTCTCACTCAATGACATCTGTCCCTATCCCTTTGATAGGAATCTTTATATGCCACCTTTTCCACGAGGATTCAAAACACCCAAATTTGAAAAATATAGAGGAAAGGGAGATCCTCGCGATCATGTCAGAGAATTTCATTCAGCTTGCCTCGAAGTGGCATATGAGGACACATACCTAATGCGACTTTTTCCCCAAAGCTTGGGAGGAACAACCACATCATGGTTTTCCTGACTACCAGGTGGCATTAGGACCTTTGAAGAGCTAGTTCAGAAGTTCTTGGCACATTACTCTCATAACATTGAACGTGATATCACTATGGCTGATCTGTGTAACACTAAACAAAAACCAGGTGAACTATTCTCAATATTCCTGCAACAATGGCGTCAAATGTCTAGTAGACGTTCTCTTCAGTTACCTGAACAAGAACTAGTGGAAATATTTATTTCCAACTTAAATGAAGAAATGGAGTTTCATCTAGATGTCAAAGACACAAACTCTTTTAATGACATGATCACCAAGGGCTTAAAATGTGAGCGAGCTCTCATCAAGAAAGGACTTATCAAAATCTATAATGAACCAAAGGATGGTCCTCGCCCACGCTTTAATAGTGACAAACCAAGCTTCTTGAACAAAAACAAAAATATCGTCAACGATGGGGTTGTGGATGCCAGAACTATCAAAAGTGCACAACATGTGGTTCAATTTGCAGGACAAAATCCCCCACCTCAGACTAACACAGTTGTTCCTTCAAATCAAGGTCGCATCACATCTCACGATGAACCCAGACCTCATCAACAAAAACAAAAACAAACATACACTCCCTTAGGGGAACCCATCGAAACAGTGTTGCGACAACTGGTTTCTCAAAATTTGGTAACTCTACCTTAAACATCAAACTATGAACCTCAAGTCAAACATGCATGGTGGAGGGATACTGAACATTGTGATTTCCATCAAGGGAGAGGACACAAGACAAAGTAATTGTCACAGATTGAAAGATCTTATTCAGGATCTTATTGACTGAGGTGAAATTGAAATCGAAGGGCATGACCCAAAAACAACAAACAATGATCATCTGATGTTCAAAAATCCACTTCCATCACAAGATCAAAGGGGTCCTTCTACTTCCAGGAGAGGCACTGATACCACTGATTATATGCACGCTACGTATAATTATACTGTAAATCACCTGTATGATGCCAGTGAACAAATTGCAACTATAACCATAAAAAATGCCAGCTCCAATTGCAATGTTGTTACGCATCGCGACAAGGTTACCATAAAGGCAGCTCCACAAGGCACCACCTCCATACCAAAGCAGTACAATCTTGTGTAACAATTAGACAAAATGCCTGCGCTTATATCCATTTTAGAGCTCTTGCGCCTATCTCCATCTCATAAAACAATCTTGGATCAAGCTTTCCAAGAGGCATCAGTCCCTGCAAACCTGAATACAGACCAATTTCAAGCCATGGTTGGAAGTCTAAAGTCATCACCTTGTCTCACTTTTTCCAAAAGTGACAACTCTTCCTTCCAGTAACCTCATAATGCTTCGCTACACATTGAAGGCTTTATCAACCAACATAGGATCAAGCGAGTCTTGATCGACAATGGAGCAGGCTTGAATATTTGTACACTGTAGTTGGTCACCACTTTGGGATATGCAATAGAATCAGTGGATCCCCATAAGATCACAATCAAAGCCTATGATGATGCAGAGCGTTCATCCAAAGGAGCTGTGGTACTACCAATCCGAGTGGGCCTTGTGGTAAAACACATCATCTGTCAGGTTCTGGACCTTCCTCTGCCATACAATCTATTGTTAGGAAGACCTTGGATACATGCCATGCAAGCCGTTCCATCTACCTACCATCAATGTATCAAGTTCCCACATAACGGTGTAGAGATCACAATCCTAGGCGATGCAAATCCCTTTGCATATTGTCATAATATCAGTCATCAACCAGAGATTACCATTCCTAATAGTAGAGAAGCCATTTCCTCCACATCATATATAAGTCCAGCCTCTCTTGCCAGTTCAAACACCACTATACCCAAGCAAGACAAACTTAAAATGAAAATAGCAGAGAAGGTCCTGGGGAATACAACTTAAGTCAACTCTTTTGTGTGGGACAAATGCCCATTTCTCCTAGAACACATGGCAAACCGCAACAGTTACTTCAGCAATCACTGATCACGCCAGCATGTGCTTTGACGCCTTTCATCCTTGGGAAGAGTCAAGAAGAAGAAACCAAAGATGAGGACTTAGCAGAATGGATCTATAAAGATCCCATCACCACTAATATGCCGCAAGATACACTTCCCACGGATCAGTATGGCAAAGGCCTCCTCATTAAGCAAAGAATGGGTTATGATGGTCAGAGTGCTTTAGGACCTTGCAAACAAGGAAGACATGAACCACTACTACCGAAATTAAAGCCCAAAGATAATACAGGCCTAGGCTTTGAAAAGAAGATCTTTCCTAAGCTCAGATTCAAAGGAAAACCTAGCAAACCACTATATCAGCCTATTGCAAAGAGGACAACTTTCATTATCAAAGTAGCATCAAACACCATCGCAACTGCCCCACCGAGGCTCAAAATCCCAACACAACCATCTACAATGCCAATCATCCCACCAATCAAACCAGTAATCCCATCAACAACAACAATAACATCAATAACACCATTAGCAGCAACAACTGTATCAGAACCCGCAACAACATCTACAACACCAGTAGTTCCAGTAGAAGCAACTGAGTCAACACTACCGATACTCCCAGTATCGGATTCTTTGATCCCCATCATCCTTCCTGCAACACCGATCATTTCATCTACAAAGGTACATCAACCAATCACACTTGCAGTGTTTAACACAAAGGACATCCCAGTATGGTATAGTAATTGGATGCTGGAAAGTGATTCAGAGACCGACTCACATGAATGGGAATTTGATTCCATATAGCTTAACACTTCAGATGAGAAGACACATCACCACCTCCACCCCGCAAAGACATCCCTGTTTACGAAGAAGCACATATAAAGACTTCTTGGGTTCCTAAACTGGAAGCTTCTTCCACAGACCCTACGTCACATCCTACGCCTGATTCTGACAGGGAGAGTACCATCAATAACCTTCACCATAACGTCTTAACCCTCATTGATACATCTAACAAACTTAACTTAATCGATGAAGTAATGCCCATTATCCATCTTGAACTCATCGAATGGAACCAACCAAATCCCCCATGTCTTGACCTCTTCCAAAATGATGAGGCCATCATTGACTTTTTGGAATTAAGGGATAACCTGCCAAGCAGGGATCACAAAGCTGGATTCGCCATAGAACTTAATAGCGCATCATACTTCGGGGTGGATGCCAAACCTTTCAGCTGCAAAAATATAACAATAAAACATGGATCTTCTAGTGAAAACCACACCGTGGCACTGTTTGATTCAACAAAAGTAAAAAGAAAGAGCATATCCAATGGTGAAAACCTCTCCGAGGCATGTGAGGATGAAAGGTTTGACATCCTTCCCTGTAGCACACAGCGGGAATGATCAATGATTCTCATTGAAGAAACCAAAGAATACAATGCGGGGACTCCTAAAACTCCTTACCTCATACATCTGACATCTCTTCTAACTCCAGAGGAACAACCCAAGTTTGTCAGATTCTTCCAGAAGCACCAGATTAACTTCGCATGGTCATATGCAGACATGCTTGGTCTTGATCCAGATTTAGTCATGCATCACCTCACCGTAGCAGAAGGAGCCAAACCTGTCAAGTAGAAGCTTCGCAAGATGCATCCTTAGATTGCAGTACTAGTCAAAACAGAACTTAAGAAACTCCTAGATGTTGGTTTCATTAGACCAATTGATTATGCAGACTGGATCTCCAACATTGTTCCTGTTGGCAAACCAAAAGGGGGCATCCACATTTGTACTGACTTCAGAGATCTGAATAAGGCATGTCCTAAGGATGACTTCCCCCTACCAAATATCGACATCATAGTAGATCTGACAGCAGGACATGCCATGCTTTCACTCATGGATGGATTTTCAGGATACAATCAGATAAAAATCACACCAGAGGATCAACATAAGACAACCTTCACATGTCCATGGGGCACATATTGCTGGAATGTAATGCCTTTCGGTCTAAAGAATGCAAGAGTGACCTATCAACGAGCAATGACCACAATTTTCCATGACATGATGCATACTATGATGGAAGATTATGTTGATGACTTACTAGCTAAATCACTCACAAGAGAAGGTCATCTCAACATATTAGATAAAATCTTTGATAGACTGGAACAATACCATGTTCGACTCAACCCAAAGAAATGTGTCTTTGGAGTAACCTCCGGGAAGCTTCTAGGATACATTGTCTCAAGCAAAGGTATTGAGGTCGACCTAGCAAAGGTAAAAGCAATCATGGACATGCCACCTCCAAAGATTATCAGTCAGCTAAGGACATTACAAGGACGGCTACAATCCATCCACAGATTCATTGCACAACTGGCAGATAAATGTCATCCCTTTACACACCTATTACACAAGAACACATGCTTTCAGTGGGATGCCAGATGCCAACAAGCATTCCAGATGCTTAAAGACTATCTCACGAATACACCATTGCTGATCCCATCAGATCCGAGTAGATCTCTATTACTTTATATATCCACAACAAGTACCACATTGGGTTTATTACTGGCACAACATAATGCAGAAGGGAAAGAGTGTGTTGTTTACTACATCTCTCACATACTAGTTGGCTATGAACTCAATTACACCCCTATTAAGAGAGCTTGCCTAGCAGTAATCTTAGTAGCCACTAAACTGAGGCACTATCTATTAACACACAAAGTACAACTCATTGCAAAGATTGATCCACTCAAGTATTTACTCAGCAAAGCAGCATTGACAAGCCGCTTGGCCAAATGGGTGATGATTCTAAGTGAATTTGACATTGAGTATGTGGACCGTAAGGCTATCAAAGGACAAGTTATTGCAGATCAGTTGGCCAATGCACCACTCATAGGTGATCATCCTCTCATTTCCAATTTTCCAGATGAAGAGATCTTCATTATCACAACAACACAACCATGGAAACTATACTTTGATGGTTCATACACTAGGCATGGCTCAGGGGCAGGCATTCTATTTATCACACCTCAAGGTGACAGCATCCCAAAGTCTTACAGGCTCACATTTCCATGTACCAATAACATAACAGAGTATGAGGCCTTGATCACAGGACTCAGGCTAGCCATACAATGGAAGTTACAAGAACTACAAGTCTATGGCGACTCCCAACTAGTCATTTGACAAGCAACAGATGAATATCAGACTAAGGATGATAAACTCATGCCATACAAGCAAATGGTGGACAAATTAAAGGCATCATTTAGTACTATCACCTTTCAGAAACTACCAAGAGATCATAATCAAGCTGCTGACGCTATGGCTACTATTGCATCTCTCCTAGATCTTTCGTAGAATTCAACACGCTACGAGTTCTTGGTAGAACAACTTTGGATCCTCGCTTATGATATCCCCGAATCCGAGATGATATGTTGCCTTGTTGGTTCTGAATCCCCATGGTACGGTGAGTTCTACACCTATCTCCACAATCACACCCTTCCTCCTGACAAATTGAATAACCAACGTAAAACCTTCATTCCCCAAACTGCTTGATATACCATTATTGCTGAAACCCTATACCGACGCAGTCTTGATGGTACTCTCCTTTGATGTCTGGAACAAGATGAGATAACAAAGGCCTTGGAAGAGGTACATGAAGGAATTTGTGGAACTCATGCAAGTGGTCCGTCACTAGCCAAGAAACTCCTGCGCATTGGATACTATTGGCCGTCCATGGAAAAAGACTCCTACTACTTTGTCAGAAAGTGCAAGAAATGCCAAGTTCATGGAGACCTAATACATGCACCGGCACAAGAATTGCAACCAATCACGACACCATGGCCTTTTTGTCAATGGGGTCTTGACCTTGTGGGTAAAATCCATCCATCTTCATCCAATGGTCACAAATTCATTATTATCACCACCAAATACTTCACAAAGTGGATCGAAGCTGTTCCACTTACCCAAGTTACCGGCAAGCAGATCGCCTCATTCATCCTTAATTACATCATTTGCCAGTATGGTCTACCCATGTCCATCATCACAGATAACGGGCTTCCTTTCAAGAATCAAGATGTCTATGAACTTTGTGATAAATTTCACATCCAACATCGCTTTTCCACTCCCTATTACCCATAAGGCAATGGTCAGGCCGAAGCATCGAATAAAAACATATTGAGGATCCTAAAGAAGATAGTCAATGATGTCGGTCATGATTGGCACGTTCAATTGAATCCAACACTATGGGCATATCGAACTAGCATTCGAACCCCTACAGGCACAACTCCATACTCATTGGTCTATGGTGCAGAAGCTATTTTACCTATTGAAGTTGAGATACCATCACTATGGGTTTCCTTGCACAATCTCATCGATGATGAAGCATACAGAGTATCCCGTCTTCGGGACTTAGAGCTACTTGATGAGAAGCGACAAGATGCATACAATCACCTCAAAGCCTATCAGCAGCACATGAGCAGAAGCTATAATCATCGAGTTAGACCTCATACATTCGAGGTAGGTGATATTGTTCTTCGAGAAAATCCTCGTAACCAGCCCAACCAAGAACATCAAGGAAAGTTTGAATCAAATTGGCTGGGTCCATATGTTGTCATTGCTGTATTTGGGTCCGGGGCATATCAGTTGGCTACTTCAAAAGGAGAACCGCTAGCAGATTTGATCAACAACATGCACCTCAAACGATTTTATACATAAGCTGCACAGAGCATCAGACTCCCATATATACTGGCAAAAATACCAAAAACATCCAGATAAATGACCTGAAGAAAATACAAAAACACCAAAAAGAGTAAAGAAAAATAATGCATCCAAACGGTGAACAACCACTCCGGTGGCACCTTGGGTAAGTGCAATGGTGAAAACCTGGCAAACAGGTGCCACTCGTAAAGGCTATGGCTCCATTGTCTTTCAGACTTGTTGTGATCGCATTCACTGCATCCATATCCATCAGTCCAAACCATGGCTTGTTATTAATTTGCAATCAAGATAGTGCTTCATGCGTCTTGCATCCCGCTTTTTCATAGCCATGTCAAAACTGGGGGCAGTGCCCCTAACATATTTTGATGGAAGTGGATTCTACATTGTTTTATGATTCATTAAAATTCTTCATTCAAAACTATCTCACAAAATATCAAAAACATTGGAAAACTATCTCACCAAAATATCAAAAACATTGGAAAACTATCTCACAAAATCCAAAAACATTCAAAACAATCCAAAATCCAAAAACATCAGAAAACATAAAAAAATCAAAACAAAAACATGGCAACACATTGAGCATGCTCATCCAAGCAGATACCAAACAAACATTGAACAATTCTCGCACGATGATCACTTCTCCAATCGACCAAACAATCAACATCAACACTCAAAAACTATCTTCAACAAGGATGAATCCTTCCTTACCAAAACAAAGACAAAAATGATGTTTTCTTTGACAAGAAAATTGTGTTAAGCTATCAAATACTTGGTTGATTTATGAGTACAATCATTCATTTATCTGTATCAGGTTCCTACAACATTGTTTGTGTATCATCTGCGCATTATTCCGATGAAGTTATGGGGCATGTACTAATGGTGTCTATGTGGGAAGTTCACTAAGCTACATGATCTTATGCAAAATGCAGTCTTAGATCACTACGGCTTGCTGACTACAACGTATACCTCGACCATATGAGCATGAACCATTACCAAGGATCCATATTCTTTATTCTTTATGTATATACTATTTTGTTTGCAAGATCAATGCTCCTTCTTTGGTTCCTCCTCATCCAAATTAGATAAAGGTTTTTGTCTCTTATTAAGGTATGAACTTGTCTCAGGATATGATCAGCTCAAGATCAAGGAAGACGATCCAAGTTATGCATAAATGGAGATGATCCTTGTCTATTCCACAAGCAATACTCTGGTCAACTGACCCATTATATCAAGTCATTTGTATTAACTTGCTACATCAAAATCCATGTAAGAACTACTCTGGTCATCTTGAATCATTATGTCAAGATGCTTGTATTTTCTTACAACATTTTAAAGCTCAATGATGAAAATAGAGCACTATGGATCGTCATTTCATCTCATCTGTTTATATATTGCATTCCATTGCATATCACCCATCCATTTACTCATGCATACATATGATTTGTATGCAAATATAAACAAGGTTAATATGAACAGTTATGTAAGAATTGAGCTGGTCTTGGATACAATTGTGACCGAGTACTCTGATACATCATCAATGCATCATGCAAAGTCTCAAAAACCTTGCATTCATCATGGTCATATCATCATTACATTTAGTTGCATTTTGCATCAAGTACATTCATGTCATTTTTAATTAAATTGCATATAGTTCATTTAATTTATTGACATTAGTCTTCTTATATCATTTACAACATTGCATAATCATGATGATTAGATTCATTCATATGATCAAATTGTCCTTGATTGTATTAAACCATTTACTATGCATTCATCCAGTGTCAGTTATCAAGTATCATTTTATCATCCTTTATCATCCTTTCTCATTTATCGTTGCACCCATTCATTTATCTATTCATTAGTTAAAAGGTGCATTCATTCATCCATTATTAAGTGTCTTATTATGCTCATTTTAGGATTCATTTACATTGCATTCATTGTCCTTTTTTAATTGCATTAAGGTGCAGTTATTAAACCATAAGTTGCATTATCATCACATTATCATTTTTACTTAATCATATTTAGGCATTTAAAATCATAAAACCATTTGTCTCCAAACATTGGTTCATACCATTTTATATATCCATTATACATATGCATTCATTTAGACATCATCATATAAACATTTGTACTTTACATTTGTTTATCCATATTACATTCATCTAAAAACATCTAGATGCATATCCATACATAAACCATTCATTCTTTGCATTAACATCATTGCATATCATTATCTAACCATTCATTATATTGCATGCATCATTTCGAATATATCAAATAGGAAACACCAAAATCCTGTTCATAAATCATCATGAAGCATACATCATCATCATGACATTACATACATAAAGCATTACATCAAACAAAACATGCACACATGTATAAACCTGCATTCATATGTCAGTATCCAACATCATAAATCATCATAAAAACACGCATATAGGAATCATCGCATAAATGTATACATATACACGTATCGATCTAAGCAATAAACTCATAAAACACCATCTTGCATAGCATCCATACATCACAATATGCATATAAACAAAAAATGGGATCTCCTCATATATATCATCTCATGTATCAGAGTACAATGAAGTCTACAAAATTGGCTACCAAGAGCCATCCAAGATACAGTCCAAAAATAAAATACATATATGCAAAAATGCTCTCTCAGATGCCACTCTGACCAGATGCTGCACCACCATCACCACCTGCTCCCCCACTCCTCCCTGTACCATCAGATCTATCTCTCCGTGGAGGCCCCATCAAACCCCCACTAACTCCTGCCCCCCCTGACCTGTCTCTCCGTAAAGGACTCATCACACGCCCACTGCTCTACATCCTTTGGGATTTCTCTGATCTAGCCTGTCGCATCTGTGAATAACTCAGTGCTCGCTGACTGGATGGTACCACCTACTCATATAGGCCCCGCCAATAATCAACCTCTCCATCTGCTCTCCGTACCTCCCTCGCCAGTGCCTCTATAGATGGCCCCTGTCCCTGTGCTCCCTCCAAAACCCTCACTCTCTCCTGCAACTAGACCACCATGTCAACAACCTGATCTCTCTCCCGCAGCACCATAGTCAGCTTCGACTCTCGTGCAAATAGCTACACATCTCTCGCTGCAACCTCTGCCTCCAGATCCTCCACTCGTGTCTCAGCTGCTGTCAGTCGAGTATGCAAAAGAGCTAGCATATGCTCCCGAAGATCATCACCACCTCCACCCCCTCCTCCGTCTCCATCCCCTCTCATCCTCAAAAGCAGGAACCGGCTCTGCTGGATCAAATATCCATAGAATCGGATGCGTTGCCATATACTGAGTATACTCATCTGACACCCCAACATCCACCACCCTCAGCTGTATATCCCATGGCCTCGCCTGAAGCATCTGGAACTCCACCAATGCCTGATCATATGGAAGTACTGGCCCCCATGCATACCTCTCTCGGACCACTCTCGCATACTCTCTTGATCCTCTCGGCAATCCCTGCTATCGTCCAAACTGCCTCAGCACCCTGCCCGACGCCTATCTCTCTACGTGATAAGATGTCCTCCCAATGAGGAATCGAGTCATGAAAACATACAGTCGCGCCTCCGCATCATCCTCCTACGGCTCACACTCCAGATACGGTCTCCAGATCACGACATCCAGATCATCCAATGTCCGTCGCCACCACTCTAACTTCCCCAGGTGGGGCTGACTCATCATACCACTGTACATAAACATGTAGGGCTGGTCGACTGTCCAAAATCTCAAACTCACTGGTCGGGTCACTAGTAAGTGCTCCCATGCCCAAATGTGTAGCAGCGTCACTTCCACTGCTAATGAACCCCTCCCGCGGTATACCACCTCATGCAGCTCCTGATATAAATGCGCTAGCATGCACTGTCCCCAGGCAAATTGAGTCCCCTCCATCATCATATGCTCTATAACATGTCCCCATCTAACGACCAGACCATGTGAATGCCTATCAAGACATAGTAGTCCTCCCATAATACCTGCCAAAATTGCTGGTCGAGGCTCGTATAAAGCAGCGATATCCTCACAGGTGATCGAGCCATCATCAATGTACACGTCCTCATCAAAGACTCGTTGAACTGCTACAGTCCCCCATGCTTTGTCATAGGTGACTAGCTCACTTCGAATGGGAATATGAAGGATACGCCACACATCCTCCAAAGTCACTGTCATCTCCCCCTGTGCAAGGTGAAATGTGCACGTCTCACTGTGCCAGCGCTCTGCTAAAGCTGTAATCAATCCGTGATTCATCTGAATCACGGGCATATGCATCACATCGTATAACCTAGTTGCTGCAATGCAATCGATCTCGGCCTCTGCTAGCCGATCCCGCAACCCCTGTGTCGTTGGATGTCTCTCGCGTAACTGTAACACGCATATATCCTCCTGCATATGGGCATCAATCAATCATCATCAGTTGTTTTATTTTCAAACTTTCTTAAGTTTAAACCTAAGACTATCAACAGATACTTTGATCAAGTATCTTCGGGTCTCAATAGGTAAGCAATCATGGCACACCTAGACTTCAACAGACATTTATCCTAAATGGCCTAAGTCTCATCAGGCTGCTATGGTTCAAAACAACTCCCACTTCACATCCCTATCCATCCATCCTTGGCATCGGGAGATTTTTTTCACACAAACTGGGGCATCCATTATCTTGCAAACAAACGCGCTATTTTGCAAACAAAAGCGCTACTTCTCTACAATAGCGCTAAACCCCTAACAAAAGCGCTTAATCAGCTATGCAAACGTGCTAAAACTGCAAACGCGCTACAACAACTATACAATTGCGCTGCTTAAAAACAAAAGCGCTCAATTGACCCCTCAATAGCACTCATCAAATAAAAGCGCCTAAACAAGCCTACAATAGCGCTAAAATTTTCAAAAGCGTTCAAACAACACCACAATAGTGCCATTGCGGCACAAAAGCACTAGTTAATTGGAGAATAGCGCCAAAACATAGTTTCAGCACTCTTGTCCCGACTCAACTTGGACTCAGCAAAAAACGTATAAAAAATACACGAAATCCAAAATTTTAAATTTGCGTACTGCTGGTCCGTAGTCGTCTAGCCGCTGAAATTGACGAACTCGCTCGAAACGATGCTCTGCAATTGGTACTGGCATCCTGACTGCTGCTTGCTCCTCTCAAAAATCACTATCAGAGCTCTGGTTTCACACTGGTCGCGGTAACAAATGATCCTGTTTTCACCGCTTTCTCCCCATTTAAACCCTTCGTAGTCATCGTAACTTTCCCCCGCTCACCACCGTGGTCCCCGTAAACTTCCCGAGCCTCCGATTTCTCCATTTTACCTCTGATTTCTTCTATTTTTTTACTCGTGTTGCTAACTTCTTCTCTTCTACCACCCTGCCAATTTTCATTCTTTTTCGAGAGATCGCCCAATTTTTTCGAAATTTCTCAGTTCATCTCTCGAGGGGGCATATCACCCATTAAATATACATTTTATGGGGCATTTCTTCACACTAATTTTTGTTTCTTTGAAACGACGCGATAAACCACACCGTCTCAAAGAGGGGCAAATGTAGTCACACAAATCTGTCCAGTTTAATTAAATGAATATTTGCTATTTATTTGATTAAAAATCCACTAGCCATCAGTTAATTAAATTAATATTTAATTAATTCATCTCCAAACATTCTCCTATTAATTAAATAAATTATTCAATTTATTTTAATTAATTCATTATACCAAATTCAAATCAATTAAATGAATAAATTCTATTTATTTAATTAAATCCTCTTTCCTCTTTTAAATAAATTAAATTAAACATTTATTTAAATCATTATCCTCCCCCACTTGCATTTTCCTACAAATGCAACTTGCACACATTTATTGAAATAAATGAATTTTTATTTTAATAAAATCTTATTTTCCCTCACCCACCAAACCCACTTGCTAACCTAAACCCCCTTCTAGATTCTTCTAATCCCTTCCTAATTAGCCTAATCCATTCCCTAATTATTGTTACATTCCTAAGCAACTTGGAGTCACTTCTCTCAAAGACTTCAAAGTCTTTGAAAAATATTTAATGCTTTGTGTGTTCAATAATTTAACCTCCAAAGTTTTCCAAAACCACTAATGGCTCTTACATGACCATTAATAGCTCTTACATAACCATTTATGGTTATTTCAACTTGCACTCATGTGTCTCCTCAAGCATTTATTGCTTTGACCATGTTTATCCCTTTTGCCTTTGCACAAGAGTTTACCCATTGGATAAAAGCTTTATTCTTTGAATAAAGAATTTAGTCACTCAACCCAACCTTGACCTTAACTCCCAAGTTGACTCTCAAGTCATGTCAAGCATTTAATGCTTATTCCCTCTCCTCTCAACCTATCTCATATTGACACTTGTCATCTTGGGATTGGGTTGAAAGCCCTCACATAGATCTCAAATCATTCAATCCTGACCCTTGTTGAGATTACTCAATCTCAACCATCCATTGCTCCATTTTACCTATAAATAGAGCTCATTTCTTCATAATCTAGATCCTGAAAACTTGTATGCATTTAAGCTATAGTGAATTTTAGAGAGCATTTTAGCATAATCAACTCATATATTGTCATTTTGGTTAAAATAAATCATTTTAGTATCAATAGCATAGTATTAGCTTTTTATTCACATTTAGAGCAAATACTTCAATCTTAAACCTCCATAAGCATCCATAGTGCAAAAAGCTGCTGAGAGCTACACTAGTTTGGAACTTGGAGAGGAGAGGAACAAAGGAGAAGGAGCCAAGAGTATGGTAGAAGGCATTTGGAGATGTCTTCTTGCATTTACATTCATAGTTAAATGTTTTACCTTGTTCTTGGTGTCTCTTTTGATATGCCTGCTTAGGTTGATCTTTGGTTGAATAACACTAACCTTAACACTTGTTTCTTGTTGTTTGTGTGTTATACTACCATAGGTTTTGATCTAACACCTTGCCCTTTTTGCAGAGCATCAATTTTAATTATAATTCTATTGAAATTACTAAACACTGGAAAATGTGAGAAGATTGCAAAAATATTTAATGCTGATTGGTAAGCATAAACTAATAAAACACATCCAACGGATGCGTTAGTATCCTGCATGTCGGCAGGAACTAAAAACATCCATACAATACGGTGTTATTTCGATGATGATATCACAAAATTTTAAACAACAATAATGTGATTTGTTCTCTGTAGTTTTCAAGGCATATACTATGCGTAGTCACATCAATAATTACAATCTCATACCGATCTATCATATTTCTCTAGTAATCAGAATTAATGTTGGTCATACAAGGTTAAAGGGTTATGATTTGTTCGATCATCTTGCATCCTTCTCCATGATTTTTAGCCATTGATTCAGAAAAACAGATTGTCCATTTCATATAAGAAACACCTTTGATGTACAAATATTATTGTAATCATTTATTAATACTTTGTCTTTAGGCAATATTATTTATCAAGCAATTTTATTTGAAAACAAATTATTAGTACTTGTTTTAGGTAATATAATTTTTTAGTGAGTAATTTTATTTGAAAATGAAAAATAAATTAAAAGTTATTATTTAAAAAAAAAAGATTCAATTGTGTTATGTTAATTGATAATGTTTTTGTTTTGGTTTGTTTTAAGATGAGGATCTGTAATATGTTTTGAAGGTTTCCATAGAAGATAGAAATTGCATTATTTCTTTGGGCTATGTATCAGATGAATATCTACATATGGAGATTCTTATTTCTACATATGGAGATTCTCATTTCACATGATGATTGATTTGAATATTTTTCACAACCTTGACTTGTATATTTCTAAGTGCCACAAGTAATATATATATATTTTAAATACTTAGTATGGAATCATTTGATATTATAAAATCATCATTTAAAAAGCAAGTCAATGGAGTTTTAGATTGCAAAAATTAAAGACTAGCATGTATTTGTTGGAGGACATGGCATATAGTTTAGAAATTTGCTAAAGCAATTAGTTCATGGCATTACACATACATGAGCATAATTCTAAATATACAAGGGATGTAGGTAGAATTTTCCAAAAATGAAATTTGACAAAGTTGTCATTTTTTATTTTTAATCCATTTGGAAGATGAGTCAGATACAATCACTTGTTGGTCTCATTTCAAAGCCACCAAAAACGGTCTAGTAAGATGTTTCACAATGTCATTATATGCAATGTGGTAAGGTTTCAAGAGAGAATATGGATCAAAGTGAAAGTTATGCATTAAATTTTATTTGTTTTGTTGTATAGATTTATCAGACACTTCTTGAAACATGTTTGTGAGTTTAATATACATGTTTATTCTTGTATTTGTGTACACATGTACATCTCATGCAACCATAAAAAATCAAATCAGGAATTATTCCTATTAAAGTTTCTTGGTCCATCAAGAAATATTCTTGTTAGAGGTTCTTGGTCTATCAGGAACTCTTCTCATTGGAGGTTCATAGTTTAACAAGAACTCTTCTCGTTAAAGGTTCCTAGTCTATCAAAAAGTGCTCATGTTGAAGGTGCTTGGTCCATCATGAATTATTCATATTGAAGGTTTCTAGTCCATTTGGAATGATTTTTGGTCCATCGAGAATTTTTCTTAGTCCGTCAGGGGCTATTCTTGTAAGCTCTTCACATTAGAGGTTCTTGATCTATTAGGATCTCTCCTCTTCAAATTTTTTTGTTCTTTTTAGGAAATATTCCAATTAGAGATTCCTATCCATTAAGAATTGTTATTGTCAAAGGTTCTTGGTCCATCAAAAACTATTCTAGTCAAAGGTTCTTGGTCTATCGAGAAGTCTTCGAATTGGAGGTTCCTGGCCTATCAAGAACTCTTCCAATTGGAGGTTTATGGTCAAGAATTGTTCATATAAAAGGTTCATGTTCCATCAAGAACTATTCATGTTGATTCTTGATCTATCAAGAACTATTTCCATCAATGGCTCCTAGTCTATCAAGAACTATTTTGGTCAAAGGTTCTTATTGCATCAAGAACTTTTCCCATCAAAGATTACCGGTCCATCAAGAACTATTCCAAGTGAAGGTTCTTGGTCTATCAAGAACTCTACTTGTTGGAGGTTCATGGTCTATTAAGAGTTGTTCTCATCAAATATTATTGGTCTATCAAGAATTGTTCCTTTCCATTCCTAGTATATTAAGAACTCTTCATATTGGAGGTTCTTGTTGTTTCAAGAACTATTTTGATTGGAGGTTCCTAGTCCATCAAGAACTGTTTCAATCAAAGTATCTTGGTCTATCAAAATTTTTTTTGATCAAAGGTTCTAGGTTCATGGTATATTAAGAATTGTTCTCATCAAATATTATTGGTCTATCAGACTCTGTTCCTTTCGATTCCTAGTATATCAAGAACTCTTCATATTGGAGGTTCTTGTTCTTTCAAGAACTATTTTGATTAGAGGTTCCTAGTCCATCAAGAATCGTTTCAATCAAAGGTTCTTGGTCTATCAAATTTTTTTTTGATCAAAGTTTCTTGGTCTATTTGGTCTACCAAGAACTCTTCTTGTAGAGGCTCTTAGTCTTTCAATAATTGCTTATATTAGAGGTTCCTACTCCATCATGAATTATTCATGTCAACTCTTGGTCTATCAAGAACTCTTCCTTTCAGCGGTTCCTAGTCTTTCAATTGTTTTGATCAGAGGTTCCTTGTCCATTAGGAATTATTCCCATCGAAGGTTATTAATCCATAAAAAAATATTCATGTTGGATATTCTTGGTCCATCAAGAATTGTTCAATTGGAGGTTCGTGTCCTATTAGGAAATTTTCCCATCAAAGGTTCTGGATCTATCAAGAACTCTTCTCATCAAAGCTTCATGGTCTATCAAGAAATATTTTTTCCAAGGTTCCTGGTCTATCAAGAATTGTTCTTGTTGGAGATTCTTGATCCATAATTTTTTTTTCTTATCGAAGGTTCCTACTCTATCAAGAACTTTGTCCATAAGATATTCCTAGTTTATCAAGAGTTGTTCCTATCAAACATTCTTGGTCCATCAGAAACTATTCAATTGGAGGTTTGTGGCCTATTAGGAAAGCTTCCAATCAAATTTCTTGTTCTATCAAGAACTCTTCTCATTGAGGATCATTGGTCAATCAAGAACTATTCTTATTGAAGGCTCCTAGTCCATCAAGAAATATTCTTGTTGATTCTTAGTCTACCATGAACTCTTCTCGTCAAATATGCCCAGTCTTTCAAGAAATGTTTAAAAACTAAAACAGTTATGAGATTTTCAAAGATATTGAAATACTTATAAGCTTTTTAGAAAATATTTCAATGTGTCGAGTATATTATAATCTATAATTTATAATACAATAATATATATAATTATTTTATATAGTATTAATATATTTTCTAAATGTTTCCCCTGTGGTTAAGAAACGATCGACTCATTTTTGGGGTTTTGAAGTGGGTTCCTTCCCTTGTAAGTATTTAGGCATTCCTTTTTTTGTTGGTTCAGATAAGGTAATGTTTTGGGATAAAGTAATTCATGCGATATCTTCCAGGATTTCTTCTTGGAATCATAAATGGCTTACTTTAGTTGGTAAAATTCTTCTGATTATGTCAGTGCTCAATGCCATTCCTATTTATTTGATGTCTGTTTTGAAAAATCCTCCCAAGGTTGTTCATGATCTCAAGGTGTCTTGAAGATCCTTTCTTTGGAATGATAACATTGGGGGTAAAAAGAAGATTCCTCTTTTAGTTTGGGGTAGGGTGTGCCTTCCTAAGGAGTTGGGGGGTTCGGGTATCAGAGACTTAGTTTCTCAGAACAATGCCTTGGGGGCTAAACTTGTCTGGAAACTATATGGACCCTTCTAGTAAATGGGCTTCCATTATGTTTTCTAAGTATTTGAGGGGGGCTCCTAGAGAATGACTTTTCACAGCCTCATCTCTTCGGAAAGGATCAGCTTTTTGGAATTTTATTATTAGTTGCAGATTGGTTATCCTTCCTCGCCTCTCTTGAGTATTTCATAATAAGAAGAAGGCTCAGTTTTGGGATGAAGTTTGGAATGGTCATGCTACCTTATCTTCCATTCGGGATTGGTCTCCTTTGTCTGATATCATTTCTGGTCTCTGGGGTGTTTTTGTTTCTGACTATTGTGATATTGATACTTCGGGTTCTTATCCTGTGTCTCGATGGAAATCTATTTATTTTCTGCCCATTAGTAAAGACCTCAAAGTTGCTTATGAACAAGAGCTTGAAAAAAGATTTTTTGTGTTTCAAGATCGGGATGATGCTTTGGTTTGGACTAAGAGTGCTTTAGGTTCTTATTCTGTAAAGGAGGGGTACAAGACCTTGTCTCATTCCTCTTCTTCCTCCCCTTGGCCTTCTCAACTCTTTTGGCATTCAACTTGTCTTCCTAAAGCTAGTTCTTTTGCTTGGCTCGCAGTTCAAGATAGAGTTCTCACTGGGATGAGATTAGATAGGCTTGGGATTACTGAAGTCTTTCCTTGTGTGTTTTGTGGTTTCTTTATGGAATCCATGGATCATGTTTTTCTGCATTGCCCATTTGCTTTGGATTGTTGGTATCGATTGTTTGGTATGCTTGGATGGTCCTCTGCCATTGGTCCTAATTTATTGTCTCATTTTTTGGCTTGGACTTTGTTGTATTAGTCATCATTGTATTCTTCTCTTTGGGTTGTTGCTCCTTCTATTATCATTTGGAACATCTGGCTTGAGAGGAACTCTAGGATTTTCAAGCATAAATTAGCTTCATTGTGGGATGTGCTTGATAGGATTCAATCCTCCATTTCTGAGGTGATGATTTCTTACATTTATAAAAATTTGGATCATTTGTGCTCCTTTTCTCATTGGGATAATTGGGTGACATGGAAATGGAAATCACTTCGAGTCATCCCATCTCATGGGGCTGTAGCATCAAGCTTATCCTCTCTTTCCAAGCGTAGGCTTGCTAAATGGTCTCCTCCCCTGCAATTCTCATTTAAATTAAATTTTGATGGGGCTGCTAAGGGTAATTCGAGAAAGTCAGGGATTGGAGTTGTCCTTTTTTATCACAATTCTAAGATTGTCAAAGTTGTGTGTAAATTTATTGGTGTTGGTTCCAACAATTCTGCTGAATTTCATGCTTTATCTTTTGGTCTAGATTTAGCCATCTCTCTGGGCATTAAGGATATTAACATTGAAGGGGATTCAATGTTGGTCTTTCAATCGGTCTCTAATAAGAAATGTGTTTCCTAGAACTTACAATACCTTTTAGATCGAATTCTTTCTCAATTGAAGTGTTTTACTGCCTTTACTATATCTCACTGCTATAGGGAAATAAATTGTATTGCTGATTATCTTGATAATAAGGCTGTAGTTGAAAGTGTTGAGTATTTGAAAGTCTCCCCTTAGGATATTCCCTCTTCTTGCATTAGTGTCCTTTTTTAAGTTTTCATTTGGTTGAAGTTTGGGTCCAGGGATCTCTTGTTTGATTTAGTATGGCAGGTGTATTCTGATCTTTCTTGGGTTGATCTTTTCTTTGGTTGGGTGGTTTTCCTTTTTGATTGCTTGCAGTCTGTGGATTTCATCACATTTCTTAGTGGTTGTGGATTTTCTTTCATGTATTACATTAGAGAGGGTGTTGTCTGGCCTTATGGCAACATTTTTGCTGATGGCATACTCGATAAGTATTTCCTCAATGAGTAAGGAGGGTCATGGAGCTTCATCTGTATAGTTTCTATCTTGTCTGTTAGGTTGGATTTAGTTGATCTTTTTTAGGCTTTGATGCCCTCACACACTTGGTTATTATTATTAGTAGGCAGTTTGTTCTGCAGGTTGGCTACTTTTGTTCTGGTTATCATGGTGGGAAGCTTTCCTTATCTTCATTACATTAAGGAAGATGGTAACTTTCTTTGATGATGACATTTTTGGTAAGTTCTGCTATTTTGAACGTGGTGGGTGCTTTAACTTCATCCGTGTGGTTTTATATGTCTGGCAGATTGAGTTTATTTGGTTAATCATGGATTTGATGCTCGAGGTTTTTTTGGTTAATCATTGATTTGTTGCTCATTCACTATTATGAGTTGGCATTTCTTTAGCTTGATTCACAGTTGGTTATTTGATTTGGTAATCATGTTGTGATGAGCTTGGGTAAGGTGGCTTGCGGTAGCTTCTTCGTGATGTTGTATCGGTTAATCATTTTTTTTTGGTAGCTATCTTTAACATGGCTTGCAGTTTGCTTGCTTGATTGAGTAATTATGTTTGGTTGTGCTTTGTTCACTCTGTTGGCAAGTGGGTTTGGTAATTATGCTTCGGTATGTTGGTTCCTACACTTTCTGTGTTGTATCGTGATTTGCCATGGTTGCATTCATGATGATCTCTCACTTGGTTTGGCTTATATACGGGCTCTAGTTTTTCTTTTTCTATGCTTTTCTCTCCTTTATTCTGGTGGTTCTTCTCATATGTTAAGATGATCTGTTTCATTCGAATGATTTTGGTAAGGCTTGGAAGATGGTGGTTGTCTTTGGGGCCTTGGAAATTGCAGGTGGTTTGGTATATGCGGTGGTTTCTCATCTCTCTTTTGCTAACTTGGCTATTTCTATGGGCTATTCTTTGGCTTGGCCTCATTTTTGTTCCATCAGGTTTATAGCATCCCCTCCTTCTTCTTATATGGATTATTATGTGTTTGCTTACGGTTTTTGTCTTGGCAGGCTCACTTGTAGTGGTTTCTCTTCTTGTTCTTTGTCTCATGCTAATCAGTGGCTTGGAGACTTGTTATTTATAGGCAGGGGTGGTTGGTGGTCGACTTTTTTGTTGATCTTTCATTTTTTTGGTAGATGCTGATCTTTGTGATGATTCGAATAGCAGTTTATGCTTGTATGCCTCTCATGGAAACTTCGTTTGTGTCTAATGAAAAGATTATGTAATATGGGAAGGGTTTTGGGTGGAATGTGCCCAGGGGTTTTTTGTAATGGGTAGGTAGTGTTGGTGCCCAAAACAACAGATTGAAAAACCCAAAAACTTGCCAACTCCTTAGGAAATCCAATCAGCCTTGGCCAACGAACATGGATGGTCGAAGACCAAATCCCTCTGCACTTCAGGCTCCACAAGACCTAGGTGGGTGTACCCTTCCCTCTCAAGCACAAAAGAGTTATTTAAATGTGGATTTAAGCCTCTAAGCAAGTTTACACAACTGGCAAATTAGTGTTCTGCAACTATGCTATATCACGTGCTTTAGCTGAATACTTTGAAAACTGAAAACTAAATATGAATAAAAGTGTATGTTAAAGATATTGTATATTGAAAATGAAATGCTTTCAGGACTTGAATGCAATCTGCAAGGATTAGTTCAAATAGGATATGGAAGAATGTTTCTCTATAAGGACCTTATGCATACAAATCAAAATCTCAGAAATAAATAACAGACCAGTGCCTCTATCCAGGAATATGCACGATACTTTGTGGACAAATAATTTGATTAAACTCTTGAGACAGTTTTCAGGCAACTTGTAACACAACACTATCAATACAAAGGTTCCATTAAGTTCTATAAGAACATGAAGAAGCAAATCTTATATTCAATTATAACAACTTGTGGTGGCACACTGTATTAAACCCTTTATTAGATTTATCAAGAGGACAAAATGAAATTCATCAACACAACAGTATACACGAATTCTGGAATTGAAACATCGAATCTTGTATATTAATTTCTGGAGAATGAATGCATACAATAGCTACACTTACATATACTCCATTACACAGTGATTGCTCAAAATGATACTTCCATTCCTACAGACTTCTCCAATACAAACATCCCATAGCCCTTACTGGCAGCCTGACAGATTGTGAATGTTTTTTTTTTTTTTTAATTGAAAAAGACTCCCTATAAATACCTGATCCAAAAGACATATGTGAAAGGACACACCCTTTCGCATACAGGAGGGAGTTACAAACAATTGTTTTTCCAAAGGACACACCCTTTGGTTTACAGAGATAATTACATTTGAATCCCTAAAATACACACTAAATAAAGCTTTAATAATATATCCTTTATCCTCCGTTTTGATAGTACTTCCCGTAAATATTCAATATCTCCTGCACATAAAATAAACCAATCAAATCCCTTATTAATTAAAGATTAAATATATTCCACTTTAGATTAGGCAATAATCATTTTACCCTATGTAAAATACTTATTTACAATAATTCACTTAAATCAAAGTATTAAACACTTGTAAATATTTATTCCAATAATAGTTTTTATTAAATAACATAAGGTAAAAGATTTTGTATAGTAAGTAAAAGAAAATACTTCCCTTCCGATAATGTTACAATACTTTCTCACCTTTTGGTAATTTTTAATTTGGGTGGGAAATATTATATCATATGAAATAACCTTTGCAAAAAGCAATCAAGCATTAAATGACTCACCCTAATGAATATGTTCAAATTATTTACCTAGGGTGAAAATAATATTAAGAGAATATAAAATGACATAGTAATTTATCAAACCCTATATGGTCATCCAATACCACATATATTTTCCCTTTTGATAAAAAATATTACAATTATAATTTCTTAAAAGGCAAAAAGAAAATACTACTTGCATAAGTATATCAAGATGCTATAAATATCAAAATGCCTTTTGCAAGTAATAATTAGAAATATTATATCACAAAAAAAATGTCAAAATATAATCTTGGATGAAGAATACTCCCTTTTAATGTTTGCCCAAGAATTTTAGCTTTCTGCACATAAAACAACATTGTAATAAATATTTATCCTTTAATTAATCTCTTAATAAATAAAATTCACCCTAAAGTATTTAATTTAGTGATTAAGGGCAAAAATAATTTACAAGAGAGTAATAAAGGTAAATAACAATATCAAAATTCAATTTTCTTCATTATTACATTTCACACCTTTTAACATATTTTTCAAAATAAGATCTATGAAATAACATTTTACCCTAATATATATTTTACCAATGTTTTAGGGTAAAAATAATTTATTTAAATCACATATTTCAAAATGTATTTCCACATTTCAAGATTACTTTAATAAATTAAAATCTTGTGGAAATATTTGCAAATTATTATCCATAGTAATTTACCCTTATAAACATTTTCAAGTAATACAATAGAGCAATTGCTAAAAGGGGAGGGTAGGTATGGGTGGTTAGGAAGGTCGGGTTGAGAGGTTGAGTGTTCAACTCCCTCTCCCCGCCCTTTTGTAAAAATATATTTTATTTTTAAATCATTTATATGCAAAATATAATCACATTGCAAAAAATATTCTTGGGTAAGATATACTCCTTGTAGAATAATTTTTTGAGAATAATTTTTTGATTGTCCAACCTGAGCAATCCAGTTATCAATTACCAAGTTTTTGCCTATAATTTTAGGTTCCAGCAGGTAGGCTTTGTGAATTTTGAGCAATACTGAAGGGTTTTCTTACTGGTTCTTTCCCTTCAGTGCTCATTGAACCAGACACCTTGTTAAAAAAAATATTATATATTAATATAATTCAGTGGTATATCCACTTTTATAAAAAAAATAAAAAATATATAATCTAATAATATAAATAATGTTATTATATTCACATATAAGCTAATAATATAATATATTATTACATTATATAATATAATATGTTATTATAATATATAATATAATTTTTTTCATATCTGTATATCTTAAATATAAAATCAATATGTATATTTAATATAATATTAATATTAATATTTAATTTATTAATATATCATCCTCAGTGACATGGTGCACAATGCAAGCATCTGCTACATGGTGCAAGTGTTTTGTAGGAGTTTTGAAATATTCCCCGATGAACTTAGCAAGCAATTTGAATACATTAGCCAAAATAGGATCACATACAAAAAGTTGTTGGAGGGATGAGTGAGCTTCCACTATTCCATGATATGAAGTTTCTCGATGGACCTTGAGTAGCCATAGGTGCCGACACTTTTGCTTCGCTAGGTCTAGTCACTCTGTGTTGGGTGACCGCTACTAAAGGTGGTAACAAAAGATTTGTATTTTGCACTGATTGCGATGTTGTAATAGGTCCTTGTTTCATGAAACTTGGTTTCTATTAAGAAAAACAAAAATCCCCACTAAGAGTGTAGTACCCCTGCCCTAATCAATTTCTAATCTTGGTTTAATCTTAATATAATGTTATAGTCAGATGTTTGATTTAACGCATAGCTGTTGATGTGGTTTTCACACTAGTTGTATGCAAGTTGTTTAGTGTACCTATTTCATGGTATTAATATCGGGCTAACGCTTTCATTAAATTTTATATATACATGCATGTATGACTCTTGGTTGCAGGAGATTTCAGGTACAACGCCGCATGAGTGCGAGGTTCATCTTCACCTGGATTGCAGGTTTGAGTGTACCTCTTTAATCCTTAGAGTTGGATTAGGTGGTCGTAAGACCCTAGTTGACCTTAGTCGTGCTCAAGTGAGCATCGTCAGTCGTCGTCGGTGTTCCCTTTTTGTTTGGGTTTGCGAGTCATCTGTTTGGTTGACCTTCTCGGTTTGCATGCTTGGTGCGTTTGGTTAAATTGATTAATTAGTCCTTAGTAATTATTTTGATTAAATATGTATTTGTGCATTAGAGATTAATGGACTTGATTAATCGGGGTTTCATTAGGCGATTTTTTTTATTGATATTGGATTGCTCGTTTTAATTTGGGAGTAAGTTCAATTAAATAGCTGATTTTGATTATTAAATGCATTTTGTATATGCTGTCAAAAAAGAAAGTTTTGTATTTAAGTGCAATAGATTTAATTGTATTCTGTTGGCTTATTAAATTAGAAAGGTTAAATGGAATTAAATGAGGAAATCAATTTGGAAATTGAAAGGCAGTTTAATTTGTTGTTATAGTTAGAAAAGAATTAATTTTGAGAATTATTTTTAAATAAAAATTTTAATTCCAAAAATGGAATTTTGGTCAACTCTTCCTTATAACCTAAAATTTGGGGGAAAATTGGGAGGATGAATATTTTTGGAAAATTTTTGGTTGGCAAAACATTTTTGAAGGAAATTGGGGGTTTTGGGGGAGGAAGAAAGTTCTTCTGGATCTGGCAGGATTGGGCTCTCCTTCAGCTATTCCAGGAATGCGTATGGAGGTAGGATTTACCTTAACTGTTCTTCCTTGTTGTTATGAAAATGGTCTGTTGGGTGAATGAAATTGATTGTTGTCAAAATCCAATCTTTTTAAATATTGTTATCAGATTTAAATTTGGATTTATGGGTTTAGATCTATGCTGTTAGCTTGTGTTCTTCAAGAAAATTCATGGTTGTATCATTGTGTTAAAATGGTTCTTCTTGCCATGTCTGGTTTGTTTTGTTAAAAATAAATAAATAAATAAATTTAATTGAGGTGTGTTATCCCTCATTTCTTGTTGGGTGTTTGAAACCCCTTTGTATTTGGGAAGGATGAAAATCACCAAAGAAACTTTATACCGAAACAGTCCCTTTTAAATCGAAATTTTTATTAAATCAAAATTTATTATCAAATTTTGTGGTGGACGTTTGTTTTAGTTTCGGACTGTGCGTCGTTGTTTTTTTTAAAAAAATATAAACCTGCATTTAGGGTTCGGAGGGCGGGGAGCAGAGCTCCACCCGCTCCTCCTCCCCTCCCCCGCTCGTTCCCCCGTGCCTTGTTCCGTGTACAGTGGCCGCGGCTCACTGTGGTGGCCGCAGGGCGCCGCGGGACCTGCGGGCACCACAGCGGCGCCGCCTCGAGGTTACTTGCCTGCGGCTGGGGTTTGGCTCGCCCAACCCCCGCATTGGGAGGTGGGCCTGGCCGTCGCCGCCCCTAGTTTAAATGGTATTTGTTTTTTATTAGTTTTTAAAAATGTATTTTTTTATTCAAAAAAAAAATATTTATAATATTTAAATGTTATTTAATGGAAAATTTTAATTAGGTTTCTAATTACGAATGCGGTGGCATAATTCTATTTAATGATTAATTTCATATTGATTAATGGTATAAAGGAATTTTACCCGTTAATTAATATTCAATTTCATTTTAGGATTGGTGCACATTTTCTAATTAAATTCTAGAATTATTATTTTCGCCATTGAATATTAATTGGTCATATTTTGGACTATCTTGGATTAATAAATTTATATCTTACCTCCTAGCTGATTAGAGTAGTTGGCTAATTGAGGAAGTATTGTTAAAAACAAAATAGAATATTATGTTATTGGAAAATTGATGAGATACGATGTAATTACTAATTGATGATGTTAAATATTATTCTAGGACATATCATTTGAGTAATCGAGAAATAAGTGAGATATTTTATCGTTGGATATTTGAATTTAAACGATGTGCTTTTGGGAATTTAATTAAGTACCATTTGGGATAAATTGTTAGTTACTGATATTCTCATTTAGTGAATGAATGGTCAATTTATATTTTTCCTTTGTTTGAGAAATAGACAATGGTACTATTGCTAATTGTGGTAATGTACTCACCTGGTAACGGTGATTTCTCGTCAATGCTTTTTGAAAACTTAGATCAATCAGAGAATTGGATCAACTGTTATGCTTAAATCAATTGGAGAAAATATTGTCTTTTCTGATTATTGCCTTGCGAGTTTAATTTCTGTATTCACTTTTGATTATGAAATGGCAAGTTTTGCTTTGTTTGGTAGGACCCTGTCGTATGGCTTGACTTGGGGTACCTGTTTCAGTCCTCTGTCCCGAGTTGACTGTTGTTTTGTGGTAGTGTTGCTTTTGATCATATCCTTTGTGTGGATGTCGAATGATGATTCGTGGTTGACCTTAGTTTGTCAGGTCTCTAGTTAGAGTACCGTCAGTAAGTGTACCACTTTTGAGTCGTGTTTGACCAGATGGTTGTTTCTCCCTTCTTGAACTCCGTTCGTCTGACCATGTCTATTCCTTGGTTTTTGAGTTCGTCTGAGTATAGTCTAGTGTCGTATGGGAAAGTGGCTTTCGATTGGGGGCCGCGCCCAAGGTGGCTGCTGGATAACCCGTCGAAAGTGAGTCTAATAAGTGATAACCTAACAGTAGATTAGAATGTAATCTCTAAGTAAGATAAATGTGCCTCACACATGGGACGAGTGCTAACACAGACTCAACATGCTGTGAGAAGGCCTGAAATGGCAAACCATCATCCTTGTCTTCACGAGAGGATGTGTGGGTCCACATGAGGCTTGGATGGGCCGGAAGCTCGGATTAGGTTGCCAGAGTAACCCAGTGTATGGGGCCGGGACCTATGAAGACTTGCAATGGTAACCATACCAGGTTGTGTGATGACACTTGTCCCTACGTTCGCTAGTGTGTTGTCATTTTGTCCTGTTAAGAGTACCTTTGTGGGTCGTCCTTTTGTCTCTGCCCTTGTGAGTATCGGTTTCATGTTAGACCTTGGATGGTGATGGCTCAGTTTTATGGATGCTCTCCTGGACCTTTGAATTAGCTTTGATTATGTTCAGCTGGATCCTTTCCTTTTCAGGGATCGTTTATGTGATATTGACCGATGCGGTCGTTTGTATATTGTTTATGTTTCGCCTTGATGGCCGGATTGTAATGGTGTAACCTCTTGTATTCTTAACTTTATCCTTTATCAGAGGGGTCTTGCAGTTGAGTAGACCTGGAGATGTAGCCCTTTAGGGGTGAACTCCGAGATCATTATGGTGTTATGTGATGTTGTTCTCTTATGCTTCCTTTATTCAGCTTTATCATGTATGATTAGCTTATGTTAGAATGGATTAGCGGATGAATTGAATTAACTTTAAATGCTTTTATGCAGTCCTTTCTCGAATGCCATTTTGATCGAATGCCTAAGTGGTTTAGATGAGATTTATCGTAGATGCATGTATGTAATCGTCTTGTAAAATGCAATAAATTGGAGTATGAAAGAATGTAACTTAGAGTAATGGAATATATTCAGTTGTTGTTAAGAAAATTAAGTATGCTTGAAAAGATCTCATTTGATTTTGATGAAATCCTAGTGTGTTAAGATATTAGATGTAGGGCTTGTAATTTTAAATGAAAAGATTGAATGAAGATTATGAGTAGATCTTAATGGATGAATCTTTGCTTGTGATTTATATTTCCATCTTTTGAAATTTTTTTATCCTGATTAAGAATTATCTCGTTGTTAAGATAATCAGCTTATTGGATTAATTGTGTGAGTTAAGTGAATTGTGATTTTAAGTGATCTCATTGGGAAACTCTTTAGGTGTTAGTTGATGTCTTCCGCTATGTAATCTGAATCTTTGATATCTTGTTGTATCTTAATGTGGTGTAACTTTTAAAAAAAATAAAAATTATTGCACTCTATTCTTGTGTTTTTGGCTTATCCCTTCGGGGTTTCCTGGCGGGGCATTACAAAGAGTGCCAAAAACAATTGTTGATCTCTAAAGCGTGTGCTAAAGAAATCACAATCTAGAAGTTTCACAAATGTAGGACTGTAATCCGTGAAACAACCTTCAAATTTTAGAGAAGATGGATCTTCTTGTTTTTGGGGTTTTTGAAAAGGGGGAGAGAGAGAGAGATGCTAAAAGAAATTAAAAAAAATCCTAACCTAAGATAATGCAACAAGATTTAAATAATAAGTCTCCCTTTCAAATAAAGCATAATGTAACTTATAATAGCCATTAAATTCACAATGATTCTAAAAGAGCACATGCATGATTTAAAATTTTGATATATAATTTCAGTGTTAAGAATTATGGTCTAAATCAAGAACAACAAGAAACAAATATTTCCTAACAAATGAGCATAGAATGACACAACTGTTCATTCTTAGAAAGAGAAAAAAAGTACAAAAGACCATTACAACACAGAAATATATTATCATCCTTTCACAAGAAGTAACCTTTAAGACTCATTAGAAACTAAATATCTCTATTATCTTTAAAAATTAACAACTATCAGACTCCTATTACATCCAAAATCATTCATTTAATAGGTTGGCCCATTTTGTTGTCACAACAAAAATTTTGAATGCAATTGAACTTTATTGGGACTCCTGACTACATGCAAATGAAAATGGCGGGTATGCAATTACTATTGATATAACTCACATTATTCATGCTTTGTCCATGGCATACCTTAGACGAAAGTCATGGAAACTCGAAAAAGCTATCAAATCTTCCTTTTCTCCCAAGGAGCTTGATATGCATCCTATTGTGCTTCACCATACAATTGTCCCACTTACTAGCTCCCTGGACTTTAAACCAATGTCACAACACTATTAAGTACCTTTTCCAATGGGCTCCCAAAACTTGCGCTAATGTGACAAGTGGTGTAACATAAACTGACTCTCTTTTAAAGCTTTCCTTACACTATCTACTTCCTACTTCCTACTGCTTACTCTGATCCAGGTGACCATGAGTAGTGGAAGGCACCATATTTTGTAGAGGGATTGAATAGTGGAAGGTGTCATAACCCATAGATGGAGGAGAACACAAAACATAAGGCAAACAACCAAATAGAGAAGAACGCCCATCATTTTATTTAGACCGGCAGAAAGGGACAAGCAAAGATTATTTTATTGAAGTAGACAAGGGTAAAGGGCCCAAACAGTAATCGAAGACACAAAAGTCCAGGTTCCTCATTGCCCTTTCCTTGTCTCTTTCCATTTCTTTAATAGTTTTTTTTGTCTCCCTCTACAAAATAGATCGAAACAAACAAAGCTCTCTAAAACTAGCAAAACCATAATTAAACCAAAGTAAATGATCAAATGGGAATATAAAAAAAGCATTTGATCGAAAACTTAGATATGATGTGTTAGGGTTTTAGTAATGCAAGGGCTCAGAAATATGCTTTTAAAAACCCCATTTCAGTTGAAAACATGGGCTTAGAAACCCAGGTGGGGTAAAATGGATGCTGAATAATTTCAAACCAACACAGGGATTTCCAAAACCATTTCTAGGTTCAGAATGGGGAGAGTTTGTCAGACCATAGAAATCTATTTTACCAGATTTTCATCAATTTAATAGGGATATCATAAGTGATAATCTAATTTTCGTAAATGAAAAGCAATATTTGGGGATACTAATATGTAGGCAAATTCGTAAGAGGAGGCAATTGCAGAAAAAGAGGCTTATTATGATTCTACCAAAGTCAGCTAAAAGCAACTCCACAATAGTTGTTAAGATGTATGACCTAGCAGCTGGTCAGATATATCAGGAGTGGAACGATAACAAAAAGAGGGAGGTGCTCTCTTTCAAGGATGAATATGAGATTGCACAAGCTAAAACTAAAACTTGTGCATTAGATAAGGAGACAAGGGCAGAAGATCATCATAGCAGTCAAGGCAATAAAGATTTATACAATCCCACGACCCCTCCTTTGTTGTGGTCATCATAAATTTATGTTAGTGAGCTCATGAACATGAAGAAAAGGATTGAAACGTTAGAATCAAAGGGTGTTAAAACATAATGTTATTAGGGATCACATCCTTATAACATTTATATATAATGTTCTAATATAAGGTTATAAAACCTTATATATTATATGCTTTATAAGCATATCCCATTTGAAATAATTATAATCTAATAATTATTAGATTATTAATTATTTATGAGTGGGGGTTATTGAAAAGGTGTGACTAGTAAAGCCACTCTTCCTCCTATATTTAAGAAAGTTCTCTCTCATTTGAGAGTATGTGGATTTGGAGCTTTATGGTGAGTTGTATCACTATGCACAAGAGGTATTATTGGCCATGCGGAAGTATTGGAGGAGTATCCCTAGGTTCAAGTCTATTTTATGATAGACTATATTTGTAAGTGTTTAATAAAATGATGTTTTGTGGGGTTTTTTACCCGAAAGGGTTTTCCCCATGTACATTTTGTGTAATGTGTACATTTATGCATGTATGTTTCTCATTTTATTTACTTTATGATCTTGTTTATAATGATTAGTATCCTAAGATCCCAATTTCTAACAAAGGGGCAACAAGAAGAAAATAGATTAAGGGAAATTACAGAGGCTAGTTGGAATCTAGAAAAGGAGAACAAGATGTTAAAAGAGTAGGTAATAAGTCTACAATACAACATAGAAAGTGGACAGTGAGAGTTAAACAATGTTAAACAAGAGATAAAATAAACAAGAGAAGTAGAGAAAGATAACTCAGAATCTGTGAAAATAGGTATCATGACACAATTAGAGGAGTTTCAATCAATAGTAGAAGACATGGCAGCGATAGAGAACAAGTTAAAAGAAGCCAAATCTTGGATGATAGTGGTAAAGGAACTGACAATGGGTCAAAAGGAGATCATAGAAAAACAAATCAAGAGGCAAATAAAAGAAGAAAAAGACAAACAAGACAAGGAGGTAAATATCATCATCAAGGGTTTGAAGGACTTTGGTGAGAGGGAAAGAACAAATATCTTAGCAAGGGATTTTATCAAAGACAAGCTGGAGTGGATAAGTTGTATTCAAACAACAAATAAGATTGGAAATAAAATAGGAGAAGGAAAAGACTTTAAGAAGCTTAGAGGACAAATCTATGATCCTAAAAAATAGGGGGATTCTTAGAGGTACTTATATTTACCTTGATGATTATTTGACTCTTGATCAACAAGAAGAATGAAGGAAAGAATGGGAGAAAGTGAAATCAACAAGAGATGCAGGGAAATGGGCATTGCTAAAAAAATGGGAAAGCTCGATCCCCACAAGAGTATATAAAAATGGTAAGTTGGAATTGCAGACGTTACCCATTGAGAAGAGGACCAGGGTTGGGGCCCATAGCAGAGGGGAAAGACATTATTTTTTTTATGGAAACACATGAGCATGATGGATGCAGGATTCCAAACTTTGAAGGATACATTAAAATTTCCATGTGGAATGAAGAGACTAAGATAGGTAAAGGGCATAGAGGGATCACAATTTTAATAAAAAAAACACGGAGTGGTATGGTGAAGTTAGAGAAAGAGGATCCAAATAACAAATTTATATGGCTGAAAATAACAGATAATGAGGACACAATTTAGATGGTAGTTTTCTATTTTGCTCCAAAAGGTTAAAAATTCTACAAGAAGAGGAATTTGGATAATGAAGATCCTTATGCTGGACTAAAGAAAGATATCTCAATTTTTAGCATTGTAGGTGATATTATCCTAATTGGTGACTTCAATGCTAGAACAATGAACACTCAATCTATCCAGTTGAACAACAATGTAAAGGAGGATAACAACCCCTTATGGCTAGGGGAAAATGAGGATCATCTTGGAAAAGGACCTCGTAAGATGGGAATAGGAGTGCATCACATTTTGGTGCTAAGTTGTTAGGCCTTTGTAGCTTATACGGATTGGTCATATGTAATGGCATGAAAAATTGGTTGACATCCAAGAGTATCACCTGCAAAACATATAATGGGTAAAGTGTGGTAGACTATGTAATATGTTCTTAGAGCTCTATTTCCAAGTTATTAGACTTCGCCATTGAAGGTTATCCAATAGAGCTAAATTTTGATCATATGCCTATTTGTATTAAGTTTGGCATAAACACTAAAGGACCACAAGAAGAGAAGAACCAACATTCTCTTAGGAAGATCATAACACAAGGCAAAATCCTTATAAATCAAGAAAACCAAGAGATCTTCAAGGCAACTCTAGACAAATACTTGCAGCTGAAAAAAAAATAGTAAAGAGAACAAGGGAAACAAGAGGGAAAAATAGTACGTGATTGGTCATATGTAATGGCATGAAAAATTGGCCGAGATCCAAGAGTATCACCTGCAAAATATACAATGGGTAAAGTATGGTAGACTATTTAATATGTTCTCAGAGCTATATTTCCAAGTTATTAGACTTCACGATTGAAGATTGTCCCATAGAGCTGAATTTTGATCATATTGTAGACACCTAAAAATGTCTCATTGATCATGTACTAATTATTCATCTAAATTAGTTAAATAATTCTTTAATTCTTTAATTAAGTTAATTAATCTTATTCTTCTAATTTCATATTTCCTCATCATTTTACTAATTATTTATTTTCAATTCTATCATCGTTTAATCATTTAAACCATTTTCAAATGTTAATTAATTAATTGTGATCTTAATCTTTCAATTTAAATAATCTTTATTATTAAAATAAGTTCATTTTCTATTTCTATCTTCTAATCATTCAATCATTAACCCTTTTCTAAATATTAATTATTTAATCAATTGTGATTTTAATCTTTTAATTTAAATAATCTTTCTTATTTAATTAAATTAAATTTTTAAATAATTAAATAAATTCTTTAAATTATTTAGCTAGCTAATTAATTCTTCAAATTCTAATTCCAAATCCCCAAATTTTAATTTCATCTAATTTCATTAATTCTTCAAATTCAAATTCAAATTCAAATTCTTCTAATTTCATTTAAATTCACATTCTTCCAATTTCTTCCAATTTGAAATACATGTGCATGATTTCAAAAATCAAATTGAAAATCAAAGTCAAGTTCTAAATATATTCAAATAACAAATTGAATTTAAAATAAATTCAATATTTGAATTAAATCCCATGCAAAGATTAAATTGAAAATCCAAGTCAAAGTTCAAGCACATGCTAAATTAATTAATAAATTAAATCAATTATCTTTTCAATCTCTATTTCTATCTTCCACTTTGCTTTTTTTCCAAAAAAACTTTCAATCAGTTAACAATTCAATCTATTTTAATTAATCATTTCAATTAATTGATTAATTAAATCATTTCTTTAATTCTCTCCAATCATTCTTTTTCTATCTTCTAATTAACTTTTTTAAAATAAAGTTTTCTTTGTCATCAATGAATTATCCTCCAATCATTCATTTTCATCTTTCAATCAGTTAACTTGATTAATTATTCAATCTATTATGTTCCACCTCCAAATCAACAATTCAACTATCAATCAACATGTGAGCTCACCTGAGTTCCACCTGTGTGTGTGAAAAAGTGAACCTGTAGCTGCAAGCACAACACTTCAATTAAGTCATTATATGCATGGTTAGTAATCAATAATCAAGAAGAAATAAACCATAGCAAAGCGACCAATCAGCTTCTAAAAGATGAGAGTATAAGATTGCTCTCAGATTTTTTTTAAGCAATACCAGTGACTAGACTACACCAAGACGAAGGATTTAATCTATATGATATTAAGCTATATGGATGCAAGATGGATGGATAATTCAAGCAATAATAATCAATTCAAGCAACAATGGATGCAAGCGATAATGGATGTAAAATGGATGCAAATAATCTAAAAAGCACAATAATCTTCAATGACTCCAGAGCAAAATTAGCGTGATAATAATCTCCAAGCGTGTTCTCAAAAATCTCTGGGGTGAATTGGAATGAGAGCTGAAGACCGAATTTATAGAGAATCATAAGAGAAAAAACTCAATTTAGGATTAATTGAAAATAATTGAGAAATCAAATTGAGTTAACCGTGAGATAGACTCCAATTATAGTTTAATTGAAATGCATTCAAATTAGAAGTCCAAGTTGCATTGGAAAATAATAATAAATTAATTCCATGCATATAGGATAAAAATAGATAATTCTTTAATTTATTCAAGAAAAAGGTCTTTTCAATGCAACTGAACTTCTTTTTCTGTTTTGAAAAGCTTTAAGTTCCAATTTTAGAGAATAATTCAATAATTCAATTAAATTGCTTTTTTGATTTCAAGTTCTAAATTTAGAAAAAGAAATAATATCTCAAGTTTGATTTCTCTCTCAATTCAATTCTTTTTTTTGTTTTATTTCAATTCAACTCTTTGTAATAAATTAATCCTTTTTGCATGATTGAATGGCAAATTTATTAATTAATTAAATATGCAAGGATATTTAATAAATTAAAATGGGATAATTGATCAACATGATATTCTTGGAAATGATTCAATTAATTAAATAAATATTTAATTAATATTGAGTAATTTATTTGCCATGTGATTTTTGATAATTAAAGAATTAATAATGTACTCAAGATTAATTTAATTGCCTTTGGTTAGGACCTTGGTGATGTTGTCGAGATTAGGGGCCCATGGTTTAGATGACCAATTTTAGGGTATTACATTTGCCCCTTTTTGAATTAATTTGCGAGCAGCGCGTTGGTTCAAAGAATGTGTGATGTCTAGGAGATGCCAGTTTTGAACTTGATTGATCACGAACTAGATAAAAAACAAGGTGTTTAGCTTAACTCGAAGCGACAAAGCTGAATGAAGTCAGATTAAAGTGATATCGATCCCGAACTTGATTGAACTGAGGAATGATAGAAAATAAAGATACCGAACTTGAACTTGATTGATCAAGAAGCGGATCTTACTGATCTAGAACTTGATTGATCTTAGATGCAGTGAGTGATGAAAAAAATTGATCTTGAACTTGATTGATCAAGACACAATGAGCAAAGAATGAACTGTCCAACTTGATCAAGAAACGAATACTGAACACCTGCTTAGATTAAGTGTGATCAAAGAAACTCTTTAAACTTTTGATTGAGTTTAAACGAATAATCAGTTTGATTTGAAGCGATGAAACTGATTAACGTTAAGAGATTAATTCAGATGAAAGACAAATATCAGCTTGATTTGAAGCGATGAAACTGATATGCCCCTAGCGATTGATTTGATTCAGATGATCGAGAGATCTCAACTTGATGTGAAGCGATGAAGATGAGATGCCCCTTAGCAATAAGAATTGATTTTCTTTAATTGAAAAGATTTTTCTCGACTTTTGATGAAGATTGAAAAATTATCTCGACATTAAAGATGTAAGGTCATAAGGTCACTTGTATGCCCCCTCGGGAGCGAAATCAAAAGATAGCAAGAGATTTTAGGCAATTTTGAGCAATGATAAGTTATGTGAGCACAAATTGATTTTGAAGAATTTTTAAGATTGAATTGATTGCGAAATTGATTCATAAATTTGAAATTGAGATTCAATGTTGAAATTGAGAAATTGAGTGCAAATCGAAGAAAAAATGAGCATTTGATGAAAAGAGCGCTAAGTGGTCCAAATTGTGAAATTGACTAGCAAAATGATCTCGAATTTCAATTTCAATCCCAAAAATGGAATCAAAGCAGGGAAATTAGCTAAGGGTACAATTTTCATAACCATCGGAGCAAGTTGAAAAATTAGGTTTTAGGCTATATATAGGACGAAAGTGTCATTTTCAAATCATTTTAACCTTCCAAGTTTGAAAATTCAAAAAGCCTTCTGCAAAGAAAAATGGTGGTCCCTACTCATCAGCATCGATTTGAGCGCCAGAGAAGACATAATCGATCCCGAAACTACGAGCCAACGGTAAGTGATCGATCTTAAGCCTCTTTATGTTTCCAATTTTGAATTTTTTTGGTTCATTTTTCATGTTTTTCATGGGTTTTGGGTCGGGTGTCGTGGTTTATCATGCGAGACAGGATCCTGTCTCGTACGAGAAACTGGGAAATTTTCTTTTATCATTTGAAGACATTAGATTTGTCACACGAGATTCACCCTTGTGTCGTATGACGGGTTGGTTAGAAGACCATTTTGTTGTACGATGTGTAAAAGTTTATCGTTCGAGGCTGTTTTCTCGTACGAGAGCCATTCCTGACCTGTACGATATGCTGCTTGACTGTGTTTTGTCATTTGAAAGACAGTGATCATTTTTGAAAGTGTAAACATGAAATTTTGCTTTTGCATTTGACTTATTTGGATTTGCGTGATGTTTAACTTCTCTTGTAGGCTCATTTGGAATGTTTTCTGATGATCGTTGTTGGGTTTTTTTGCAGGTGTGCTTACCTCCTATGCTCTTTAGATGCGTATATCCTCCCACTATGGCGTTAGTTCATGATTTGTCTAAGGTTGAGAAGGCTCATGTTGATATGTGTGGCTTGACTCAACTGATGAGGTTACCTGATATCCATGTGAACCACGTGATGCTCACAGTGTTGGTAGAGCAGTTTCATTCAGAGCATAATACCTTTCATTTGCCAGTTGGGGAGTTGACTATCACTCCCGAGGATGTGTATAGGATCCTTCATATCCCTTTTGCTGGGGATAAGGTGGATTATGATACTGCATTGTTACCTGGAATACAGGCTCTTAGGAACGTATTCAGGGATCCCGATATCTTGACTCATTCCATGAGTTGGGATATATTGATGAGCAGGTACAGTGAGGAGTATCCGCTGGCATGTGTCCTAGCAGGTTTCATTGGTTGCTTTTTGATGCCAAACAGAGGGCAATAGGGTTTCCAGAGCGGATGGGGCTGTATGCTCAAGAGGTTGATAGAGACCCCTTAGAGACTTGGCTAGGGCTCTTGTTTATTGGCCCACATGTATCGAGAGATGCATGAGATTGTTTACAGAGATGGGCGAAGCATGGCTGCAGGGGTGTATATTTTATAGGTGTGGGCTTGGGAGCACCTTCTTGTTTGTTGGTCGATAGTTGATGATAGCAGAGAGCCAAGATAACCGATCATTTATAGGTATGCCAGATATATTACGTAGCCCCATCTGGGCAAGACAGACTTCTGGCGACGACAGCTCGATGATCTGATAGCTATCACATGGAGACCATACAGAGGGTTGGAGTCATGGGATGACTGGCGGGCGGTTTGTAGAGACCTGTTTGTTACACGCCCACTGATTGGGAGGTCACAGACTATTGTGGAGCAATTCGTCATTTCACGAGTGATGAGGCAGTATGACCGGCCTTAGGGGATCTCTTAGGAGTATACAATGTATGCTCAATATGCCGATGAGGAGAGACATGGATGGTCACCTAGGCTATCCTATGTTTTAGTGATGCAGGAGATGACAGGTTTACACTGCCTGAGGTGGGGTTACCTGGATGATATAGCAGATGCGGGGGTATTGCCCCAGTACAGGGATTACTTTTAGTAGCATCCATTCCCTTGGTTTAGAGATCTAGGAGAGAAGGCTCCTCATATTGAGGATGTGGAGGATGATGCCCTCGCACTAGCATAGGGACAGGGCCAGAGGTAGGGCCATAGGCAGGGACAGGCACAAAGATCAAAGGCTCCACGATAGACTGGTGGTGATCCTGGTGCTAGTAGCAGCGGGGTGCAAGCTGATGTTGGGTAGCAAAGGGGTGAGGATGGATCCCTTGGGAGAGTAGGCATGAGGTTGGGTGGTGGAGAGGAGGAGCGAGCGGCTCTGAGGTAGGTCCGGTAGCGGCAGGATGAGTAGGGTGGAGCCATAGGTGGAGATGGTGGTGGAGATGGTGGTGGAGAGCTTGCGAGAGAGCAGGGGGTTGACATGGGATGGTCGATGAGAGCACGTCTTGCGGAGCTGCAGTCATAATTGATAGTGGCTCAGACTCAGCTGGTAGAGCAAGACCGACAGCTAGTTGAGGTTAGGGCCAAGCGTGATCACCAGATCACAGCATTGAGAGCAGAGTCAAGAGCAAAGATAGAGTCTCTACGACAGGAGGTGCTTCTCCAGAGCAGTAGGGCTGCATATTATGTGGCGACATATAGTGTCGCAATTCCTGTTGCACAACAGGTGCAACCCTATTCATAGTATATGGCTAGATCAAAGGGAGCTCGGGTACCGCACCAGGATCTCGGGCATCAGGCTCCTCCTTCTCCACTAGGCGATGAGGGAGAGGGCACCAGCTAGATGATTCATTTTTTGTAGCTGGGATATTTTTTTTAGACACACCTATTTTTTGTAGCCAATACGATTCTTGCTCCGATGGGAGTTTGTACATGTCATTGGACATCATTTTGTACCCTTATACTTGACATTATTATATATATGAGATCTGTTTTGACTTCATTGTACTTGTGTCAATCGACTATGAGATGTTTCTATATGCTTTATTCTATACGTATGCATTTATTTCAGCATGAATGTATGTAATGCAAATGAATATGGATGTCTATGTTTTGGTTTCTTTTCATATGCAAATAAATGAATGAAAATGAGTAATGAGTAATGAGTAATGCCATTTTTTCATTTTTCTATGCAATAAGATCAATGTAAATGAATAATAATGAAATAAATGAATCTATATAATATGTTATGTATGCAACTAAACATCTCAAAACACAAGTACTCGATCAGAGAAATAATGATAAATAGACCACTTAGCATAAGAAATGATGATGCTTTTAGCTCTCATTCAGAAGATAAAGAGATTATTACTATACCAAAATCACTCTAGAATCACAAAAATGCAAAATGATATGCGAAATGCAACCTAAACCTAGTCACTGGATTTAAAATACTTAAGATTCATCACTGAGCATAACGAACACACAGGCAGGTTAGAGTTCCTTTCTTTTTCAATGTGCAATTTTAATTATCTTGTCCGCAATGACCCTTTTTTCGTTCATATCCTTGGACAGATTTCGCAGGGACCCGGATTGCATCATAAAGAAATTCCCTCAAAACAGACAAAGAAATGATATGGACCTCACTGTAGCATACAAATAAGCGGAGTCGAGGTATGTGAGGCGATTTCACCTTGATGTGAAGGCTCTTATCACAGACACCCAGCTAATTTATATGTTTCTAGATCATCGGGATCTTTCCTACAAGTACAAAAAAATAAAATATTATGCCCCCAATCCTTGCACCTCTTAGTCACAATAGACTTCCTTGAGTTACTCAGAGGGATAATAATCGAAAACCAATATAAAAGACAACACACAAAGAAAATTTTCATTCATAGCTCAAACTGTTTAGTAATTGTTTTTTGTTATGTTGTTTTGCTTGTTAACTCAGTGATAAAAATTTTGTAGTAGTTAGGAGATAGGTGACTGACTCGGAGTGGACGACCAGGTTTCACTCATGGAAGAATGACTTGGTTGACACTTCTTAGGATATGTAATATGCTCTGTCGAGTAACCTAAGACTAAGACGTTGATCAGTTTCAAGTCATGAGGGTTCCAACGAACCAGGATGTCACAAAAGTGACTGAAAATATGTACAAGCGAAAGAAAAAGATGTTTGAAAGTGGGAAATGACAATGTTGCGTTGATAGATGGAGCACTTGAGTACAAGAGGCGCCTGTTTGCCAGGTTTTCACCTACTTGGTAGAGATTCATTTTTTTTTTACCAAGGTGCCTGTTTACCAAGTTTTCACCAAACTAGACTACACCAAGACGAAGGATTTAATCTATATGATATTAAGCTATATGGATGCAAGATAGATGGATAATTCAAGCAATAATAATCAATTCAAGCAATAATGGATGCAAGTGATAATGGATGTAAAATGGATGCAAATAATCTAAAAAGCACAATAATCTTCAATGACTCCAAAGCAAAATTAGCGTGATAATAATCTCCAAGCGTGTTCTCAAAAATCTCTGGGGTGAATTGGAATGAGAGCTGAAGACTGAATTTATAGAGAATCACAAGAGAAAAAGCTCAATTTAGGATTAATTGAAAATAATTGAGAAATCAGATTGAGTTAACCTTGAGATAGATTCCAATTATAGTTTAATTGAAATGCATTCAAATTAGAAGTCCAAGTTGCATTGGAAAATAATAATAAATTAATTCCATGCATATAGGATAAAAATAGATAATTCTTTAATTTATTCAAGAAAAAGGTCTTTTCAATGCAACTGAACTTCTTTTTCTATTTTGAAAAGCTTTAAGTTCCAATTTTAGAGAATAATTCAATAATTCAATTAAATTGCTTTTTTGATTTCAAGTTCTAAATTTAGAAAAAGAAATAATATCTCAAGTTTGATTTCTCTCTCAATTCAATTCTTTTTTTTGTTTTATTTCAATTCAACTCTTTGTAATAAATTAATCCTTTTTTTTGTAATAAATTAATCCTTTTTGCATGATTGAATGGCAAATTTATTAATTAATTAAATATGCAAGGATATTTAATAAATTAAAATGGGATAATTGATCAAAATGATATTCTTGGAAATGAATTAATTAAATAAATATTTAATTAATATTGAGTAATTGATTTGCCATGTGATTTTTGATAATTAAAGAATTAATAATGTGCTCAAGATTAATTTAATTGCCTTTGGTTAGGACCTTGGTGATGTTGTCGAGATTAGGGGCTGATGGTTTAGATGACCAATTTTAGGGTATTACACCACCTCTTGATCAATCTGTTCCACCTCTCAATCAATCCTCTCCAATAATCTATAAATTAATCAATTCAATCTCCATTTTCAACAATCACTAACTTTGAATCTTTGTGTCACTTGCAGGTTACCAGCGCGATATCTGAGAGCCATCATACCACAGAGAAGAGAAGAACAATGGAAGCCATATGTGCTCATGGAATAGGGAGTTTTAATTGAATATTTAATATTCCTATTACTTTGTTTTGCATTATTTCATTGGTTTATTTAGAATTTTTTGGTCAGATAGGGATTCGTGATTTCCCTTTGATTCTAATTGAATAATGATGAATTTTACATACGACATTTTGGTGAACCCGACGTGAATCAACAACACTCTAATTTGAAATTTTGTGTATGCCTGCAGGTATAGGTATTGGATCTTCCAACTACACATCTCTTTTAAATTCATATTCTAAGAGGTTTTTTGATCTTAATTAGTGTTATATTCAAACATTTCAAGGCTAACATTATGCATATCAAGTTCCAGGCAAGATTGCAGTATGTTCAAATATTTTATCATATCTTCCAAACGATTAAGAATTTCTTCATGATTTTTTAACTGTAGGTTAATGATCATCTCATGACTCTACAGTAAAAAATAAGCCTTATATCGTCATTTTTGAGTGAGATATTGTAGTTTTAATATTTTTCATAAATCTTTTAACTTTGGAGAAAATAAAAGAATTTCTGTGAGAGTTTGTTATAGAAGGTTAAGGAACTTGAGACATGCTTACAATAAAAAATTTGAATCTTTACCATCTTTTTTGACCGAGATATTATCATTTTAATTTTTTTAATAAATTCTGAATTCTGGGCACAAATTAGAGATTTTTTTCTAAAATTATTACATTTATGGAAAGTTGTTGAAATTTAATAGGAGTTATCTTCTTTACACTTTTTATTTTGATGTTGTAATGCCCCACCAGAAACCCTAAAGGAAAACAACACAACTAGGCAACTAAAAGGTGAAATAATTTTTTTCTTAAAAACTAAGTGCATTAATCATAACCTTTGCACGTCTAATAACACAGTGGAAGACTAACACATGATCTCCTAAGGGTTACCAACGAAGATTAATTCACAGATTATATTAACACCATGATTAATCCAATTGTCCATTTAATTAGGTAAATTAAATGCTTATGATTAAAACTACACATACATCTAAATTCCAAAATGAAAGAATCAAAGTATTCCATGCATTCAATTTATCCATAAATCATTTATACATAAGATCAAAGTAACTGAATAATCATACATTCCACTGACATAATATTACAATATCCATAAATACTTGGCTTCCAATAATACCATGGATTACAAAGTTACAATATTAAGGTTACACAAAATTCTGATACAATGATCACAAGGTCTCAACTGAACAATGATCACGAACAAGAGCTGGTACATGAACCACGAACCCAAAAACACCAACAAAGTCTTTCCTCACATGAAGATACAATCCAGAACATCCGATGGGAAGTGGTACTACCACCCGACCATCTGATCCCGAAATAGAACCACCCCACCATGCTAGGAGATAGTAGAAAACCCTCAAGCAAGCAAAATAAGACAAGTACAAAAGAACTACATGATTCTGCAAACATGCATGTGACTCAACTCACAAAACACTAGTGACTCTAAGGAGAGAGTGTCATCGCATAGCTTGATGGTTACCATGGTAGGCCTCCTAGGTCCCAGCTCTCTGTCCTGGTAACCTCTCCCGACTTTCGGCTCCAACTAAGTCTCATGCAGACCCTACCAATCCTTTCATGAAGACAAGGTGGTAAGTTTTCCATTCTAGGCCTTCTTGCAACATTATGAGCCCTCTACAAGAACTTCACCTATGCATGAGGTACATTATCTTAATTAATATTTATTCCACAACCCCCCAATATATTATTAGGTTATCACTTTTTAACTGACTTTCGACGGGTTATCCTGTCATCCACTTCAGGCACGACCCCTACTCGAAAGCCACTCTCTCACATAGGACACTAACAGAAAAAGTCTCTCTCTACGAGAACTCTATGGCAAAATAGACAACCATAACTAATCCTGACAAAGCATAGGTGAAGGATATATAATCACTAACCCAAGATTGACCATTTGGACAAAACACACAATGGCTCACATCAATAAGGTTATACAACAACACATGACCAAGGAGATATAATAATAGAGGACACAATGACAACTCAACCAGAAATGCAACAGAATTAAGCTGGACTGCAAACACCATTTACACAAGATCCTAATACATACAATCTTTCCTTAAAACAACCAAATGCATAAATAACTTGCAATTAAAGATTTTCCAAAAAATAAGAAAATACAACTATATTAATACAAATAAATCAATTTTGTCATTTGTCCAATAAGGTTTAAATCAAGCACATAAAAATTAATCTCCTAATGTTTTCAAGCATGAATATAAAATCTCTAAATTTAAAAGCTTTTCTGAAAACACCAAACTATAATTTAATTTCATTCATAAAATATAATTATAACTATAAATTAAATTATATTCATATAATATGAATACCTATAAATAATTCACTTATAATTATATTACATAATATATATTTATCAACTCAAAATTTAATTCCATAGTATTAAAATATTAATACCAAATAACATAATATCCAAAATAATATTAACTTATATATATATTTCATATATTAATAAGTTAATTTAATACCAAATTAAATACCCTGCACGGATATCAAAATTTTGTATTTCGGACTGCATAATGAAATTTTAGGGAAAAGCAAATTTAACCATGTCCCTGCCACCGTGCACGGTAGCACGTGCTACTCATGGTAGCCCATGCTACCGCCAGTAGTAGATGCTACCGTAGGTAGCTTACTGCCTAAATATATATTTTTAAAATTTTTTTTTTTAAAAGAAACCAAAAAAAAACTAATTTCCATTAAACTTTATTTTATTTATAAAATTTATTTCCAATGAACTTTTATATAATCCAATACAATTTTTTTTTAAAAGGAATTTTAATTACTGCATATTTTCTAAAAAGATTAATATAGTAAAAATAACTTTTCCCAAAACCTAATTAATCAAATAAATATTTCCAAAGTAAATCAATAATTTCTTAGAGACTCAATTATCAAAAAGACTGCCATAGCCAATATCAGAACAAATCAAACAAGAGGGATTGCTTCCTCTGGTAAATTCCATACTTCCCAAATCTTGCAATTTTCCATGCATAATAAAAATCTTGGCAATATTTCCCATAATAATTTTCCCAATTTTCTCAAAATTTAATCCACAAACACTCAGGAAATAATTTCTTTTCATAATCTAGAAATTAACTTCAGGAATGGACTTTAGCCAAGAACAAGAAATATGCAGGCAGGATTTTAGATTTGACAAACATCTTAACACACACATCATTCAGAAAGATAGAAGAAATAGAAATATTTCCTTAAAACAACGATCAAAAGAAGCCACCCAACCTAGTATAGCTTTCCTAGAAGAAATCTGTAGAAGAGCCCTAATCCTTTCAACAAGCTTCCAAATAAATTTCTTCACCTAAATCACTGACCTGTTTCCTGTGTCCCCTAAAATAATGACCTATTCCCTTTTTAAAACTAAAATTCTAGGTTGAATATCTTTTTCCTCCAAAAACCTAAATTTAGTAATAAAAGCAATTTTCTTTTCTTTTCTAATATTCTAATCAAGGATAAGTTAACATGCAATAATTAAAAATCATTTTTCTTTCTTTTCTTTTCTCATGCAACTCTAATTAATTTTCTAAATAAAGAAATTAAAGCAATGCTACAATTTTAATGAATTCTTTTATTCATTCATTTAATTAAAATTCTAGGAAACAATAAATGCAATCAATCTAATTTATTTTTCCACTAAAATTTAAATAAAATATATTTCTAATATCATGCAGCTTGCAACTTAATTTAATAACTTCTTTTAATTAATTAAATTTATAATCTCAATGCATACATAATTCAACTATGAGATAACTCCATAAACTTAATTAATTAATCAAATCCACTAAAACACACAAACTGAAGAAATCTCAAGTAAATACTCATAAAAAGATCAAACGACAAAATATGAAGGCCGAACAAACTGACAGGATGACCAACTGACAACACTCACAAGAGTGTAACTGAGTAACTAGGGTCAACTACTATCTCCTCCACTTCCATCAAAAAATATAAGGCACACTTAGACCTGTGAAGCCAGGTGGAGACGATACCCCGTACCTACCCGATACTTGTACCTGCAAAATCCTGCATCACCGAACCACACATGCATATATATAATATAGAAAACACGACATACACACCGATGAAGGAGAATCATGACGTTCCTTGTCTCACCAAAATGAGTGAAGGAAAATCGTCCCCTTGCATCCAATACACTCTTACACACAACATATAATTCCACATTGCATAGATAAAGTAAAGTGTCAGTATATAGCAATAATCCATAAAATGCCATAAATCACAAGTACTGAAATACTGCAAATAAATTATGCATCTCATATCCAGATAAAACATTAAATAATATCATAAAAATATGAATAACACATCATGGTAATGTATCCACTGAAAACAAACAATAATAAAATATGAGTCTAATGAGTTCAAATGAGTAGGGGTACTACATTCTCCCCTTCCAAAACTAGGCTTACTCCTGGAAGTCTAAAACAAATAAGAATACAGCTCTCTCATCTTCGCTGCATCCTCCCAAGTCACCGAGGTCATCTAAACACTCCACTGTCTTCTTGCGATGGTCCACACGAGCACTATGAGATGATAGCCAATCCATCCCCAACACAACTCCATAAGAACCCAAAGGAATGACTCGAAGGTCAACTAAGGTAACTATGGTTCCTAGGTCCAACTCACAATTGGGAATAAAGGCATCTACAGAAAAACGGACACCTGTAGCCAACTCTACTAGCCACCTCCCCTAGCTTTCCTAGACATGACTTGGCACTATAAAAGAGAAAACGGTCCAGATCTACGACAAGGATAAAACAAGGGAAACACAAACATTAAGACCTAAGAAAAAAGGTCAAGTTGAATGGGCTCACTACAAACCTAGAGTACCTAGTGTTGAAACTTGGCTCTAATACCAAATGTAATGCCTTGCCAGGAACACTAAAGGAAAACAACACAACTAGGTAGCTAAATGATGAAATAATTTTTTTCTTAAAAACTAATTGCATTAATCATAACCATTGCATGTCTAATAACACATCAGAAGACTAACACATGATCTCCTAAGGGTTACCAACGAAGATTAATTCACAGATTATATTAACACCATGGTTAATCCAATTGTCCATTTAATTAGGTAAATTAAATGCTTATGATTAAAACTACACATACATCTAAATTCCAAAATGAAAGAATCAAAGTATTCCATGCATTCAATTTATCCATAAATCATTTATACATTAGATCAGAGTAACTGAATAATCATACATTCCACTAACATAATATTACAATATCCATAAATACATGGCTTCCAATAATACCATGGATTAAAAAGTTACAATATTAAGGTTACACAAAAGTCTGATACAATGACCACAAGGTCTCAACTGAACAATGATCATGAACAAGAGATGGTACATGAACCACGAACCAAGAAACACTAGTGAAGTCTTTCCTCGCCTGAAGATACAATCCAGAACATCCGATGGGAAGTGGCACTAGCACCCGACCATGTGATCCAGAAAAGGAACCACCCCACCATGCTAGGAAATAGTAGAAAACCCTCAAGCAAGCAAAATAAGACAAGTACAAAAGAACTACATGACTCCGCAAACATCCATGTGACTCAACTCACAAAACACTAGTGACTCTAAGGAGAGAGTGTCATCGCATATCTTGATGGTTACCATGGTAGGCCTCTTAGGTCCCGACTCTCTGTCCTGGTAACCTCTCTCGACTTCCGGCTCCAACTAAGTCTCATGCAGACCCTACCAATCCTTTCGTGAAGACAAGGTGGTAAGTTTGCCATTCTAGGCCTTCTCGCAATATTATGAGCCCTGTACAAGCACTTCACCTATGCACGAGGTACATTATCTTAATTAATATTAATTCCACTCCCCCCAATATATTATTAGGTTACGACTTTTTAACTGACTTTTGACGGGTTATCCTATCATCCACTTCGAGCACGGTCCCCGCTCGAAAGCCACTCTCTCTCATAGGACACTAAAAGAAAAGGTCTCTCTCTATGAGAACTCTATGGCAAAACAAACAACCATAACCAATCCTGACAAAACACAGGTGAAGGATATATAATCACTAACCCAAGATTGACCATTTGGACAAAACACACAATGACTCACATCAATAAGGTTATACAACAACACCTGACCAAGGAGATATAACAACATAGGACACAATGACAACTCAACCAGAAATGCAACAAAATTAAGCTGGACTACAAACACCATTTACAAAAGATTCTAATACAGGCAATCTTTCCTTAAAACAACCAAATGCATAAATAACTTGCAATTAAAGATTTTCCAGAAAATAAGAAAATACAACTATATTAATACAAATAAATCAATTTTGTCATTTGTCCAATAAGGTTTAAATCAAGCACATAAAAATTAATCTTTTAATGTTTTCAAGCATAAATATAAAATCTCTAAATTTACAAGCTTGTTTGAAAACACCAAAATATAATATAATTTCATTCATAAAATATAATTATAACTATAAATTAAATTATATTCATATAATATATGAATACCTATAAATAATTCACTTATAATTATATTACAGAATATATATTTATCAACTCAGAATTTAATTCCACAGTATTAAAATATTAATACCAAATAACATAATGTCCAAAATAATATATATATATATATATATATATATATATATATATATATATATATATATATATATATATATATATATATATATATATATATATATATAAGTTAATTTAATACCAAATTAAATACCTTGCATAGATATCGAAACTCTGTATTTTGGACTGCACAACAAAATTTTAAGGGAAAAGCGAATTTAACCATGTCCTTGCCACCATGCACGGTAGCACGTGCTACTCACGGTAGCCCATGCTACTGCCGGTAGCACTACTACTGCATGGTAGTAGGTACTACCGCTCAGTAGCACTGCTACCGCCGATAGAATTGCTATCGCCGGTAGCAGATGCTACCGTAGGTAGCTTACTACCTAAATATATATATTTTTTTAATTTTAATTTTTTTTTAAAGAAACCAAGAAAAACTAATTTACATTAAACTTTATTTTATTTATAAAATTTATTTCCAATGAACTTTTATATAATCCAATACAATTTGTTTTTAAAAAGAATTTTAATTACTACATATTTTCTGAAAAGAATAATATAGTAAAAATAACTTTTCCCAAAACCTAATTAATCAAATAAATTTAATTGATAATTAAATTTATTTCCAAAGTAAATCAACAATTTCTCAGAGACTCAATTATCAAAAAGACTTCCATAGCCAATATTGGAACAAATCAAACAAGAGGGATTGCTTCCTCTGGTAAATTCCATACTTCCCAAATCTTGCAATTTTCTATGCATAATAAAAATCTTGGCAATATTTGCCATAATAATTTTCCCAATTTTCTCAAAATTTAATCCACAAACACTCAGGAAATAATTTCTTTTCATAATCTAGAAATTAACTTCAGGAATGGACTTTAGCCAAGAACAAGAAATATGCAGGCAAGATTTTAGATTTGACAATTTTAGATTTGACACACATCTTAACACACACATCATTCAGAAAGATAGAAGAAATAGAAATATTTCCTTAAAACAACAATCAAAAGAAGTCACCCAACTTGGTATAGCTTTCCTGGAAGAAATCTGTAGAAGAGCCCTAATCCTTTCAACAAGCTTCCAAATAAATTTTTTCACCTAAATCCCCGACCTGTTTCCCGTGTCCCCTAAAATAATGACCTATTCCCCTTTTAAAACTAAAATTCTAGGTTGAATATCTTTTTCCTCCAAAAACCTAAATTTAGTAATAAAAGCAATTTTCTTTTCTTTTCTAATATTCTAATCAAGGATAAGTTAATCATTTTTCTTTCTTTTCTTTTCTCATGCAACTCTAATTACTTTTCTAAATAAAGAAATTAAAGCAATGCTACAATTTTAATGAATTCTTTTATTCATTTATAGATTTATTTAAAATTCCAGGAAACAATAAATAGAATCAATCCAATTTATTTTTCCACTAAAATTTAAATAAAATACATTTATAATATCATGCAACTTGCAACTTAATTTAATAACTTCTTTTAATTAATTAAATTTATAATCTCAATGCATACATAATTCAACTATGAGATAACTCCATAAACTTAATTAATTAATCAAATCCACTAAAACACACAAACTGAACAAATCTCAAGCAAATACTCATAAAAAGATCAAACGACAAAATATGAAGGCCGAACAAACTGACAAGACGACCAACTGACAACACTCACAAGAGTGTACCTGAGTAACTAGGGTCAACTACTATCTCCTCCACTTCCATCAGAAATATAAGGCATGCTCAGACCTATGAAGCCAGGTGGAGATGATACCCCGTACCTACCCGGTACTTGTACCTGCAAAATCCTGCATCACCGAACCACACATGCATATATACAATATAGAAAACACGACATACACACTGATGAAGGAGAATCGCGACGTTCCCTGTCTCACCAAAATGAGTGAAGGAAAATAGTCCCCTTGCATCCAATACACTCTCAGACACACAACATATAATTCCACATTGCATAGATAAAGTAAAGTGTCAGTATATAGCAATAATCCATAAAATGCCATAAATCACAAGTACTGAAATACTGCAAATAAATTATGCATCTCATATCCAGATAAAGCATGAAATAATGTCATAAAAATCTGAATAACACATCATGGTAATGTATCCACTGAAAACAAACAATAATAAAATATGAGTCTAATGAGTTCAAATGAGTAGGGGTACTACATATGTCAAATAATTAACATAAAGCTAGATCTTTAAAAATTCATGTTTTTCTATTAATATGCTCTCTAGAGTGCAAATTAATGCCTTTTTCTAAAATTATTACATTTTTGGAAAGCTCTTAGAAATTCGTTAGGGGTATCTTCTTTGTAATTTTATTTTGGGTTAAGAAAAAAAAAAAAAACACTTTTTTTTTTATGTTGTCATTTTGATTTCTGCTACTAATTGTTTGTTTGCAGCCTATGGCGAAATTACAAAGAAGGCTTGATCATCCTAGACTATTTTGATATTACCGATAATTTGATTGCAGGATCCTTTAGGGTTAACTCACTTTTGGATTTTGGGTCTAAAATTGACATGCATGATCTCACACTTCATCTTGGTGCTTAAAATAAATCTTGGGATTAAAATTGGCATGCATGATCTCACACTTCATATTGGTGCTTAAAATAAATCTTAGATTAAAATTGACATGCGTGATCTCACACTTTACTTTGGTGTTTAAAATAGACATGCACATGCATATCTCACACCTCAGTTTGGACTTTAAAATTGACATGAATCTGCCTTATGAATAGAATAAATCACACTTTGAGATATTTAAGGGAAAATGAACTTTTTTGTTTTTTGGGTGAACCTATTATTGCATTAAGTACCTTTCCACCCGTCTTCGAGGTCTTGGGAGAGAGGGAAAGGTGATAACGACACCCACTTTTTCTTTTTAGTAGTGAGGGATATCTTTGACTAGGGATTTCATCACCCCACAAAGGTATTTCAAATTGGGATGTGTTGGGGATATCATCTCTCACAATGTACTCTCGAGCGGGTTTTTCGAGCTGCTATATAAATATACTGGTCAAGCAGCTAGAGTATTGAGTGAATTCGATGTATGTGGGGGCCTTCCCTGCACCGATAAGCTTAACTAAAGCCTTAAGTGGCTTGCTTTGAGAATCCGTCATTGGATTGGGACCGCTCGAAACTTACAATAAGAACGAACTTAGTAGCCCAAATCCCACTTTTATTGGTTCCGGGTGTGTGGATCATACCTCATAGATACCCTCCATGTACCTTGCATGATGAGACAAAAAAAACTCAGTGATAAGATCTTCAGGGTAAGAGAGACTGGCATGCCCGAGAAGTGTGTGTCGTGGAGTGGAGCCAGTGCTGCCAGACTCTCTATCTATTCATCTTGTTTTGGTATTTTATTGCGGGGGGGGGGCATTAAATGGTTTCCACTTTCCAGCCTAAGATTGTCTTCTATGTTTTTATGTGTATCATTGTGCTAGACTAGTATTGAGTCAATATTTGGGCTTTTTTAGACCCTACCTTGCGTATCTCTGAATTCTTAGAGTTTGTTAAAACACAGTTCATCCAGCTATACTTATCTTTAGACGATGCTCTCATAACTGAAAAACAGACTTGTCTTACAAACAAAGTTATTTGAAACAGAGTCTACCTTGAAACATATGACAAATCCAACAAAGTTCAAAATTTTGCATACTTCTAACCATATGTTTTCTTAGAGTCCTTAGGGTTTTCATAGTCCTCATTTACATAAGTCCTTGCATCACCCTCATTATTGTCCTCATTATAGTCCTCATTTACATCCTTGCTTTACATAAGTCCTTGTATAGTCCTCATTATTGTCCTCATTATAGTCCCCATTTACGTCCTTACTTTGTATAAGTTCTTGCATAGTCCTCATTATTGTCCTCATTATCATCCCCATTTACATCCTTACTTTGTAAAATTCCTTGCATAGTCCTCATTATCATCCTCATTATCGTCCCCATTTACGTCCTTACTTTGCATAAGTATTTGGATAGTGTCCATATATGTCCTTATAGAGTTCACATATACATCATCATAATCTTCACATAAGTCCTTGCATTGTCTTGCATAGTCCTTATAGAATTCTCATTTACATCCCATTAGCATCCTCATAATCTTTGCATCAGTCCTTGCATTATAGTCCTCAGTTATGTCCTTACATTGCATCAATACTTGCATTATGGTCTTTGCATAGTCCTAATTATTGTCCTTATTATAGTCTTCATTTACATCCTTACTTTGCATAAGTCCTTGCATAGTCCTCATTATTGTCCTCTTTATCGTCCTCATTTATGTCCTTACTTTGCATAAGTCATTGCATAGTTTTCATCTGCATCCTCATAAAGTTCCCCTATACATCGTCATAATCTTCACATAAGTCCTTACATTGTCTTGCACAGTTCTTAGAAATTCCTCATTTGTATCCCATTAGCATCCTCATAATCTTTGCATATAGTCCTTGCAAAATCATCATAATCTTCACATAACTCCTTGCATAGTCATCATAATCTTTTCATATAGTCCTTGCACAATCGTCATAATCTTCACATAACTCCTTGCATATTCATCATAATTTTCTCATATAGTCCTTGCATAGTCATCATAATTCTCGCATAAGTCCTTGCATAGTCATCATAATCTTTGCTTAAATCCTTGCACAATCATCATAATCCTCGCATAAGTCCTTGCATAGTCATCATAATCTTTGCATAAGTCCTTGCATAGCCTTCATCCTCATAAGACATAGGGTCAAATCATTATCTCCATTTTACATTATCTTCAAAATTAGGTTGTTCTCTAATCCAAGTCCAATGTTGCATTGTCATTCTTTAGGATTTCTTCTTGTCATTCCTTAATCCAATTTGTCAAAAAATTTCAAAAAACATAGGTTGCATTTGTCATCCTCAGTTACATTTGTCCATTTTCAAAATTCTCAAAATCCAAAAAAAAATAGGGTTGCACTTTCATCCTTTAGTAGCATTGCATTTCATCCCCAAACTTAAAAAATCCAAAAAAAAAAAGGCATATAGTGCAATGGTTGAAACAAGCTCCCAAACTTATAGGAAACAACATTACCCTTATCAAAATTCCAACTTTCTTGGGACCATGTCATTGCAACCAAACAATCAATCATCTCAATCCAACATATACATGTCACAAACGGTGCATCAAACTTATCAGGAACAAACAAATGTCACACCTATTTCTCCAGCACTTGAAGAGAAACTAGCTCGAGAAATAAAGATCTTGGAACAAAAGGTTAAAAAAAGTGAAGAGAGTAGAGCCCAGATGTTCAAACTATTTCAAAAATTTGAACGTCCGAATACAAACTTAGAGCCAATTGATGTACAAGCTCTTATTATGAAATCAGACATACCAGCTATTCTCACACAAATAAAAATGACAAACCAATATCAACAACAAACACATCCAACAATGCAAGTCCAACAACTAATACAACAAACAACACAACTCTCAGCACCACAAATTGTGCAAACAAGTCAACCACTACCAAGGTCACACACAATTACACAATCAATTTTGCCTTAAGTCATATCACATGTCTGCGAATATCCTCCTATATCTTCAAATACACCACCAAGGGTGTCCCAAATGAATGCATGTGTATTTACAAACATGTCACCCTTTGGACATCAATTGAACATGGCCAATATGTCACATATCATGCAACAAGGTCATCTGCCCATGTCTAGCAATGCCTCTTCCCATCAAGAATTTGCACCTCAAGTAGCCTCCATGTCTTCCACCATTTCCTCATACCCTGAAGTCACACAAGAGCAGTCCACACCATCTTTATCCAATAACACAACCTCCCAAGGGCTATCCATAATACAAATCCAATCTAATCCAAGTCATGATTCTAGTCCTTTCTATGCTTCAGAAATTCAAGATCCAATTCCATCATATATTCCATTTCCAAGAAAGCCCACTTCAAAGAGTCTCATTCAAAATCCTTTCTCATCAAGCCAATGTGTTGAAACATTCCAAGAATCTCCCATGCATATCCAAACTCCTTCCCCGTGTCAAGAGGATGATCCAAAATGAAAAGAAACGAGTCCTGAAATAAATAAAGATCATGAACAAACCCTTCCATCCTACCCAATTTTTGATCAAGATCCATCAATGAAGAATCTTATGATGATCCCCTCGCTCTTTTCTATTCCATTCATAATGATACCCTTTTGTCTCAAGAACAAAGTGTCCTTTCAAGTCCCATCCAACATCCTCCTAAGAAAGATCGGGACATCCCTTCCATCCTTCCTAATAATCCCTTTCCAAGTCAAGATCAAATTATTCCTTCACCTTCATGTCCTAAGCAAGATCCCATTATTTCTCCAGATCCTGATCAAGATCCCTCCATCCCTTCATCTCCATGCCATAATCCTCCATGTTACTCACAAGATTCCCTTTCAAATGAACTTACCATTTCTCCTAGTCCCCCTCATGATCCCAATCCTTCTAAACAAGTTTTTCATGAATTCCTTATCAATGAAATCACTAATCCTGATCATATTGTAGGGAGCAATTTATCAATGATTGTATGTGTGCCATTTTCACATGCCAATGTGGTGACAAGCACAAGCATAATGCCAACTAATGAAATCAACACCCAAATTACTCCATCATCTTATTCAAGAACAAGCATGGCACCAACTAATTAAATCAACACCCAAATTATTCCATCATCTTCTTCAAGCACAAGCATAACACCAGCTAATAAGATCAACACCTAGTTGGCTTTATCATCCTCTTCAAGTGCATCAATAGAAACAAGCATAGCACCTGCTCATGTCATAACTTGGGAACCAGAATCTATTTTCCTCATACACCCATACTTGATAGATTGGGGGCAAGAGAATCTACCATAGTTGGATTGATTTAAAAATGATAAGGCTATAGCTGAATTCATGGGTACCAAAGCTAGATTTCCCTCTGATGATCCACAAAATCCAAAAACTAAGGAAATGAACATTGGAGATACTGAACATGTACACTTAGCTGAGTCCTTATATCCTATTGAAAAATACATCTTTATCCGACTCTTCAACAAAGACTAATGAACTACCTACACAAAACTCCTTGACCCTATGAACAACATGCACCGTAAATGAGATTATATCTAAGGGTTGGTTTAGTATAGGTTTTGCTTTTCGCATTGCATCTCATTTTATTCAAATCACTACATCACATATAGTTTCTTTCCAAGCACATCACATTCACAAATTTCATGGCATATAGTTTATGCGTTTACATATATCAGCATCAATAAAACAAGCCAACCATCCAAGTTTATCATTTGTTTGCATTCAAGAGAAACAAGGGTCGTCTCCTTTCTTAGATATTCACACATGAAGTCTTTGAGGTCCTAAGGTCATTCATTTTCAACATTACCCTGTGACGACACTTTACTTATGGTTGGGTAGTAATTTCACTATTTGAGACTTGTTAACCCAAAATCTATCAATTGTTATATCTCAAAAACACTAACAAAATCTCTAATTCATTCGAGACACCTAGTTGATCATATGACTAGTGAAAAATCAAAAATTCTACTTCAGCGCCGCTGTAATGCTCACACCCAAGTAGGTTTCATTACATACAAGTCAAGGCAAGAAAATAAAAATAAAAAGTGCTATGCCAAATATTCATCTCAAGGCAAAAGAACAATGATATATAACTGAAATATCACACATACAAGTGCGACAAAAAACTTGACTATGGGAACATGCGAGTAACTCCATCAGGGCTATTGACCCCTATTGGCAATGGAGAAATATTCGAGAAATTACAGTCTATAACCTCGTCGGAGCTCTAAAAGCTTGCTGGCAGTGAGGATCTATTCAGGATGCTTTTGAAGTTAGAATAATCCACGTAGCTAGTCATATAGGATGCTAAGGATCTTTAGTGAACACAAGAGCGGGAATTAAATCATTTGCACACACATGGGCAAAAGAAGATCAAAGTTTCAAGAACCAATGGGGAATTTTCCCGCGTCTCCATTTTTAAATCCTAGTCACTAAGTGTGTTAATTTGGATGTTCCAAGGGACCTTAAGGATCGATTGTCTGCTTATCTATGAAATATTTTGTACCTCTAATTCATTTGGTATATTATAAAATGCTAAACAAACACATTCATCCTTGTTCGAATAAGAAATGCATCTTCATCATGCATATTGCATTAACATGTCATGTCAAAAATTCATTGTCTCCACATGCCTTCTGCAGATCATCATGTCATACAGGTCTACATACAGGGGGCATAGCTGAAAAAATATTTAAAATCATATAACGTCTCGAAAAAATTCAAAAACATTGAAAAACACCAAAAAAAAATCCAAAAACATTGAAAAGCACAAAATCCTAAAAATCATATAAAGTCCCCCCCCCAAAAAAAAAACCATTGGAAAATCTTTCAAAAATACCAAAAACATCCATATACGATTCTGAAAAAATTACCAAAAACATTCAGATACGATCCTGAAAAAATCAACCAAAAACATTCAAATATGATTTTGAAAAAATCAATCTAAAACTTGCAGTAAAATGTCTCGCAAGAATCAAACACCCTAGCAGATATCCAACAAACACTTCACACGAAGTTAACAAAGGATACAACTATCTAATCAAACATCTGCAATCAAATTGATCAAGTTGTCTTATCAATCATATCAATATCCATATCCATATCAAGTGATTAGTTGCTTGTCTTAAAGAGAGATGGATACACTCAAAATAAGACAAATCAGTCTTAAACGAGGTCCACAACTTTTCGAGATAAGACATTATCAACTATCACATCAAATAATCAAAACGAAGACACAGATTAGTATGGCTGCTGAAATTTGTCCTAGTTAGTCTTTATCTTTTATCATTTGGTGACATATCATGTTCCAAGGATGTCCACAAGTGACTAGAGGAGTCATGATGGGTATGATCTTTTTCTTTGTTTGATGTTTGTGGTGTGGACCAATGAAGTTTTGGGGCATTAGTTCCAGTGGGTGTTTGTGATTGGTACATCACATACAAAATATCATGGATAGTTATGCTTGTGACTATCGCACATACCTCAACCCTTGTCGCTACAACTAGAATGGAGGGTTCACTCCTTGTCTGCTATGTGTTTGTTTCTTCAATGAGATATCTTTACATCTTGCTTCCTTATACCTTGATGTGCAAAGATCCATTATTACATAATAAGGCTCAGTGAAGAATATATTGCGCTATGAATAAAGGCACAAATGTTCATGAAAACCATCAGCTTCATTTTCAGTCTATCATTATCAATCTATCATCTCATATCAATCTTCCTCAATTGCTTCTAATTATCGTATTTCATTCTATTTCATTCTAAGGTTCATTCTCTTATATTCTATCTCAATATCATCTTCACATCACCTATCTCTATCTCTAATCAACTAACTATTCTTCTATCTTATATTCTTCTTCATTCGAGAGATCATTCATACCTTTAATGCATAAAAAATCTCTCAAGGGGGCATCCTACCTCCATCTCTTGATATGCTGAGGCATTATACCCAAAGCGTCATCGGGGCATACCGAGGCATAAATTTTTCATTTTCTTTGAAACAAAGTCGTTATGACATTGTCTCAAAGAGGGGCAAATGTAGACACCTAAAAATGTCTCATTGACATGTACTAATTATTCGTCTTAATTAGTTGAATAATTCTTTAATTCTTTAAATAAGTTAATTAATCTTATTCTTCTAATTTAATATTTCCTCATCATCTTACTAATTATTCTATTTTCAAATCTATCATCGTTTAATAATTTAAACCATTTTCAAATGTTAATAAATATTTATTATTTAATTAATTGTGATTTTAATCTTTCAATTTAAATAATCTTTATTATTAAAATAAGTTCATTTTCTATTTCTATCTTCAAATCATTTAATCATTAACCCTTTTCTAAATATTAATTATTTACTTAATTGTGATTTTAATCCTTTAATTTAAATAATCTTTATTATTTAATTAAATTCAATTTTTAAATAATTAAATAATTTCTTTAAATTATTTAGTTAGTTAATTAATTCTTCAAATTCTAATTTCATCTAATTCCATTTCTCCAAATTCAAATTCAAATTCATATTCTTCTAATTTCATTTAAATTCATATTCTTCCAATTTCTTCCAATTTCAAATACATGTGCATGATTTCAAAAATCAAATTGAAAATCAAATTCAAGTTCTAAATATATTCAAATAACAAATTGAATTTAAAATAAATTCAATATTTGAATTAAATCTCATGCAAAGATTAAATTGAAAATCCAAGTCAAAGTTCAAGCACATGCTAAATTAATTAATTAATTAAATCAATTATCTTTTCAATCTCTATTTCTATCTTCCACTTTGCTTTTTCCCAAAAAAGCTTTCAATCAGTTAACTATTCAATCTATTTTAATCAATCATTTCAATTAGTTGATTAATTAAATCATTTCTTTAATTCTCTCCAATCATTCTTTTTCTATCTTCTAATTAGCTTTTTCTAAATATAGTTTTCTTTGTCATCAATCAATTATCCTCCAATCATTCGTTATCATCTTTCAATCAGTTTTTTTCTTAATCAGTTAACTCAATTAACTATCCAATCTATTATGTTCCACCTCCAATTCAGCAATTCAACTATCAATCAACATGTGAGCTCAATTGAGCTCCACCTCTTGATCAATCTGTTCCACCTCTCAATCAATCCTCTCCAATAATCTATAACTTAATCAATTCAATCTCCATTTTTAACAATCACGAAGTTCGAATCTTTGTGTCACTTGCAGGTTACCAACGCGATATCTAAGAGTCATCATACCACAGAGAAGAGAAGAACAATGGAAGCCATATGCGATCATGGAATAGGGAGTTTTATTTGAATATTTTATATTCCCATTACTTTGTTTTGCATAATTTCATTGGTTTATTTAGGATTCTTTGGTTAGATAGGGATCCATGATTTCCCTTTGATTCTAATTGAATGATGATGAATTTTACATACAACACATATGCCTCTTTGTATTAAGTTTGGCACAAACACTAAAGGACCAAAAGAAGAGCAGAACCAACACTCTCTTAGGAAGATTAGAACACAAGGAAAAATCCTTATAAATCAAGAAAACCGGGAGATCTTCAAGGTAGCTGTAGAAAAATACTTGCAGCTGGAAAAAAGTAGTAAAGAGAACAAGGGAAACGAGAGGAAAAAAGAGTACGTTAGAAGTAATATGTTGATCCCTTTAATATACAAAGCTTTGATGGTGTGTAAGCGTTCTAAACCAGTGAAGAGGGTGTTAAATACCTTTCCAGCTAATCCTTGGTATGACGAAGAGTATAAAGCTACGAAAAAATCTCTTAAAGGGAAATAATCAAACAAGGAACACAAGTTAATATACAAGCAATTGATAAAATAAAAAACAGAAAGTTATGTAATCACAATAAGGAAGGAACTAAATGCTTTGGGGAAACACAATCCCAAACGATTTTGGAGGGAGTTACAAGAAAAGAAAAAACAAATAGAAAATAATGTCACAAATGTCCAATGGATGGAGTATGCAAATCTCTTCTATGAATGAACAAATGAGAAAATGAATCCACCCACAATTGGCACTTTAGCTGAGCTTTTTTCAATCATAGACATCAAACAAGGTATAAAGAATTTGGCAAGTGGTAAAGCATAGGATATTGATGGTCTACATGTAAAATTTTTTAAATGGGGAATTGAGCTCCTAGCTCCACATATCAAATAGATTTTTAATGAAGTTACCCGAAACATCTTTCTAGTTGAATGGACAACTAGTGTTGTTATTCCTCTTCGCAAAAGTGGAGATGTCAATAATCCTTCTATTTATCATACTATTATGGTCAACCCTCTCTTTGGAAAACTTTTTAGGAGTATGATAGAATGTAGGATCAGTAAATGGGCAGAAAAAGAGGGAAAAAGGGCTAGAGGATAGGCTAGTTTCCAGTCAAAACACTCCACCATTGATCATTGCATTACTCTAAGGCATTTCATTGAAATTTTTTGGGACAATCAAGGTGAAGAAGCCTTTTTTTGCTTCATGGATTTCAAAAATATTTTGACACTATCCCTAGGGACAAGCTTTGGTGTAGAATGGAAGCACTTGGGGTTCCAAAAGAACTTAGGGTTGTTATCCACAAACTGTATGAGCAGGTTAGAGCTAAAATCAAAACTAAAGATGGGATGTCTGAATGTTTCGACAGCGACATCAAGGTCAAACAAGGGTGTCATTTATCTCCAACATTATTTGGCTTATATATTGATAAACTTGAAGAGTGCTTAAACAATACAAATGGGGAAAGTATCCAGTTGGCAGGATATGTGGTGAAATTACTTTTGTATGCTAATGATCTTATTCTTATTGCAAAATCTGCACAAGGTCTGAGAGAGCATTTGAAGTCTCTTGCTCATTATTTTGTCAGGAAGTTGGGATGCAAGTGAATATCAACAAGACCAAGGTCATGATATTTTCTTTGAAAAAGAAGCAACAACAAGTTGATTTTATATTCGAGGGCAACTCCTTGGAGGTAGTGGTTGAATACAAGTACTTAGGAATTAACTTTCACAATAAGATTAGTTGGGAAACATGTAGATCAAAGAGGATCCAAGGGGGTTGGAGAGATTTATACCATCTTCAAAATAGATGTAGGAAAGTAGAGTTGTGGGATTGGAAGACTAAGAAAACTCTTTTCGGTTTGTTAGTGGTTCCAGTTATCCTTTATGGGTGTGAAGTTTGGGGGAATAACATGTCAAACCTCAAATGGAAACAAATATAGAGAATACAAAAGCATATAATCACTAGCAGTCTCAAAGTCAAATCAACAATATTGTATGATATTATTTTGGGTGAAGCCGGTATGTACCCAATTGATGCTTCAGCGGTCATTTAGTTGTTATGCTACTTAAAAAAGGTAGAATGTATGGATAAGCACCGTTGGCCCAACTTGGTTGTTGAAGAGAACTTAAGTCATAGGAAAAATACTTGGAAGAAACAAAATAACAATTAGGACATAAATTTGCACGACTGTTCCATCAGTAAAGAGGAGATAAAAAAGTGGGTCTTAGAGAAATTTAGGAATGGCATGTGGATAAACCAGCTAGGTGGGAAAAAAGTGTACTATAGTAAAGAATTCAACCTACTTGGGCACATGATGAAAAATAATATTTGAGATCCGCAATCAATGGTAAGGTCAAAATTCTAATTGCACAATTAAAGAGTGGATCTCACCATTTGAGATGTGAAACTAGTAGATGGAAGGTGACAAAATAAGAGTGGGAAAAAAGAATGTGTCTGTTTTACAACAAGAGGATAGTAAAAACAAAATGACATTTCTTTATGGAATGCACAACATATGAAGACATTCACAACTAGTTTGATAATGAATTAAAAGTAGAAAGTCTAAATGATATTTTTGAAGAGTTAAGGCTTTAGAAAACAATGAGCCTCTTAATCAATATTCAAATGATAAGATCCAACATGGAAAAGAACTTGAAACTGGGATAATTTGAAACTTATGGGTCCCTTAGGCCGCTGGGTCTCGTGAACATCATTAAAGCTCATTCATTCATTCATTAATTTATTTTTAAGAGAATGTTCTTGGCCACCACGTGTGTCGTTGGCGTTACATGAAAGGAAGTTGATAATTTCTTAGGAATAAAATACATGCCAAGTTGCAATGCATCCCTCTTCAAGATGAATCATACTTAGGCAAGATAAATAAACATATTGAGTCACCATAAATATACATCAGAGCTACTCTAAGAATTTGGCTTCAATGAACCTAGCCAAAATAGTATCATTGTTTATATTGACGCGTCAAGGCTATTGACTTAAAATGTGAAGTGTCTCTAGAGTTTCTCTCATAGGTAAGAGATTGATTCTTGTAGATCTAACCCATGGGTTACATGGTGAATTTCTTGTTCTTTTCTTGCCTCAAGGCAATTTGATACATGTTTGCATGATTATTACAATATTTGTATATGAAGACATTCATAGATATTTATTTTACACATCAAAGATGTCGACAGGCATTATCAAATATCATTTACATTCAAGGTGAATCTATAAGAAAAATAGTTCAATGAGAGCATTAAAAGGAACAACATTTACTTTAAAATTATCATCTAGAATATTTGGGTGTTTGATTGTTATGTGTCAATCTTTGTATAACCATAAAGTTGGTCCTTCTAGGGGACTAACATACAAGAATTTATCCCTTAGTGATTTTGTAATCTATTTAAGGTATTTTTAAATACTGTCAATCCTTGAAAACAAAAAATAAATATAGGTGTAGTTGAACCTTTGCCAAGAAGTGCACAACTTGTATGATCATATCTATAGATCATGCACCATATACATGTTTAAATTAATTATCAAAGCATGTCGATTCAATTAGGAAATAGTTGCAAGTCTATATAAAACTCTAGATTGGCGATACATCTAAATAATTTTTTTCACTAGGGCTTTAGAGGTTACAATGTATAAAATTTGGCATATCATGATGCTTGTAGAGTTAAGTATCATTATCCCTCGTATTTAATTTCTTACAATTGTATTTAATTTAGGATTATCCCTCCTACCATTTTCATTGATCAGTCCAAGTTGATTTGTGCTTATGTGTATGTATCATGTTTGATTAGCCAAGATTAAGCTTAGAGAAAGGTTATTTTTAATTACTTTTTTGGTGAGTCTATACGATCTTAAGCCCCCAAGGTTTAACCTTAGGGTTGTATTTTCATTACTTTTGAAGTTTTAGACTATATTTTTTCAACTTTTCATTCATTTTTTAGATCTCATATGGTTTGTATCATAATTTATTGTTACTTCATTTCTATATCTTATAAGTTTTCTACTTCATTGTGTGATATTTCTTTTGTTCACCCTACCCACCCTTATATTCCTCTTTAAGTTTGCACCTCTAGATTTATATATGATTATTTTTATTAATCAGAAAGTGATTTACATGTCTTCTCATGGATATCTTGTTCCTCTTCCTTACCAAACTCAATTTTTATATGTACTTGTAAATGATGGAAATTTGGGAATTAGGGTTTCACCATGTAAATCCATTAAATAACATAATAATCATCATTACATTGAAAGAGGGTTGAACCCAATAGATCTAGGCTCAATCCCAATGGGGAAAGGTATGAGATTATGATTGGATTCAACTGGTTAGGGTTAATTATTCTCTTTCTTTATTTAATTTGTAATGTAATTGTGAAATTAGGGCAAAACCATGAATAATTGAAGCAATTTGATGAAAACAATAAGCTACATATGTCCCATGGAGCCACAAATTGAGATATGGGAAAAATAAGATATTTGGAACTTGTTCTCAAAAGTTCAACTTGATTATTTGAGACCAAGTAGCACAAATCTGCATTGGTTCTCTAAATTTTTTGTCATCGAAAGCTGAACCTATTCATTGCTATCAACTCTATTGGATTCCCTTAGTACAACTGCTACACATGTTTTTTGCACACAAAAACAGAGGGAAAGATGTTGGGAATAGGGGCTTGCCTTAGGCTAAACCCTATTTTTGGAATTAACTATGAAATTGAATTGATAAATGTAATGAAAGATTGTACTGAAATACTATCCCTTTGAGGGAAAGGCTGAAAATGCTTGAAACAACAATGTATATCATAATGAATTTTTGTTTGACCTTCACAAAGGTTTTAGGGTTTCATGTAGGATGTCTTCATAAAATATTGATCATGAATGCCATCTTCAATACTTGAACTTGACTTCACTTCTACTCCAATTTTTTATGAATGACTGATTGCTTGCTCACTTGAATTGAATTTCACCAAACTATAATTGAGATCTTGATTTCAATTAGGTTTCAAATGAGAGGGTAGACCTCTTTTTATACTTGTATGCCCAAAAATTAAATTGAATTTATAGAATAGGCCAACACGAGATCCAAATTCTCATTCATTAGTGATGACTGTTGTTTGGCCTCATTTTAGGGATTGATTAAGAGGACCAAGGCATGGAACATTCTAGTTCTAATTTAGGACTAGGTCATGGGCTGCCCTGGTCCTAAATACCAAGACTCCATAATGGGGGGAAGACATAGAAGATAGTGAGAATGTAGGGTAGATAGGTGGTGTGAGCAGAATCAACATTGCAATGAAGCCTCAAAAGTCGAAATGCCAAAGTGAGGCCTAGGTGTGGAAAAAATTGAAAGTGAGTAAAATATAGGATGCTACATCTAGCCCCCACTTTAGCAGGAGTATGAAACTAAGCATACTCATGGTAAAGTATAAAGTTGCATTGAAAAATTTTCATCAAGATATCAAAGAGACAAGGCACACTAAGCCCCATAGGACTTTAGGATCTCACTACTCTAATATCGAGATAAAATGGACAACATAAGAAAGTATTAGGTGAGAGAACACGACTGTACTAGCCTAGTAAGTTTTTCTTACTATGAGTCATGAAAAAAAAAATACCAAATTACAAAGCAAAAGGATTAGTTTGTAAAGTAACTTAAGTATCAAAATATTATCATTGTGTGTGCAAAAAGTGTAACATTGAGTAGAGTGTATGCCCCCATGTTAAAGCAATTAAAAACATCTTATCGGAAGAAATTGCTTTAAGGTAGAATGTTTTCCAAAAGACAAACACATTACCGCAATGAGATGCCCCCAAGAAAGGATAAATCAAAGGATAATGGTCACAAAACATACATGAAAAAGCAAGTAAGGGATCCACTAACTCTAGGGTTAGTATCCTCTTATGATATACATAATTTATATCAATAATATTTGTATTGAATTGACCTCATCCCCAAAAGGTAGTGGAGCTACAAACATAATGGAAGAAGAGAACATATGTATTTTTGAGTCAACATGGAAAAGACCAGAAAGAGTTCTCAATGCTTTGCATCGTCCTCAAATAGACAATACAAGAAACAACATATAGAAGAAAAAAGATACAAATATAAGAATGTCACAAGAGATTCGACCTCTTTATTACCTTGAGCCAATAGAGTAACAAGGGTCATCCAAAGAGAACCTAACATAACACAAAAACATATCAAGAATCACATCACGAGGGAAGCACACTATGAACAATAAAACAAACAAGAGAGCATCTACAACATGAATGAGGCTAGTCAAATAAATCATCCACCTCCCAATCTTGTTGAACATTATTTAGGGATGGTGGAAAATATGCAAGAGGAGCCACTTTGAGAATGGTAGATGGAGCTACTGCAAGTTACAAACAAGGACCATGCTCTAATGATGAGTCACTTTGTTTATCACTAGGAGATAGGGTTAATGCTTTTGAAAAATGTGAAGATAAATCATGATTAACATCAACAAGCTCATACATATCATTGATAGTTTTGATACTTAATATAAGTATAGATCCAATAGCCAACAAGATGAGAGGGGGGGGGGTGAATCATACAAACTTAATCATCCATAAAAACATCAGATTCAACCTCAGTAACACATATATCAGTCATATAACCAAAAACTATCAGACATGCAAACTCAAAAGCATATGAACAATATAAACCTCATAACACCAGATTTAACGTGGAAACCCAAATAGGGAAAAACCACTATGGGATTTCGGACCCACTAAGAAATATACTCTTCTAGAGTATGCTCAGTTAAAAGAAAATCCTGTTAAAGATTACAAACACATTGCTAGGTGTGACCCGGTTAAGGGATTTCCCTCAGATCTGTTAGGATCTTCACTTTGTTAGAAGTGACCTTGTCAAAGGATTTCAAACACTCAATCAGAATGTCACCTTGTTAGAGGATTTACATATAAGACTGTTAAGTCCACTCAGTTAAGAGATTTCCTATCACTTTCACAAAATAACAGTAATACAATCTATCTGCAACTTCACATCTAAAATGCTAAAGCAGATTCCTATTTGTTCAATACAATCTAGACATAGAACTAATCTTGTCTATCTGCTGGGCATCAATACTCTGTTATTCTAATAGGTCTTCAAGCTTCTGTGCTTGGTAATCACTATGTAGCATCCCTGTGCATACACTTGCCTGCATACACTATTTATCAACAATTTCCTATTTATAAACAATCTTCTAACCGCTTAATCTCCTTGATCACATTTCCCATGATCAATCATAGCCATCAGATCTTCAATCTTGTCCAGGTTGATTGTATCTTTCGATCTGAAAATGTTTTACCCCACCTTGGAACTTGCACATTCACCTTGGAACTTGTGTTAGGGTAATGCGGTTCAATCTGAGCTGTAGATCTTCTTGCCGACTTTCCATTGCCTAAGATTCGTTTAACAAACTTCTTTTAGGGCTTGCCAATCATTGATCCACTCCAGCTCATCTGCTTCTTTCATTAAATATCACATGTAAACATTTAATGCATTCTGTTATAGCTCGGTTACAACTCGGTGAATAAACTTCACTCGGTAGACATTCTGTCTTCATTAACCGACTGCGATAACCTTAGGGTTTACCGACTAGGTTCTTTGCTTGATAACATAGTATAGTATTAACCTTTACATTTTACAACATATGTATGATGTTAAAACAATCTAAAAACATCAAGATCTCATCATTGTTTGACTCGATAGAGTTGCCCATTGAATAACTTATCCCCTTATTCATCATATTCTTTCCTGTGTCTTTACCGACTTCTTTATAATCTTCATATCATATTTCTTAAGATATGGCAACATCGTACTGAATTAGAAAATCAATTACTTGACATCAATGACAAAATAATAATATCAAGACAGTAAAACATCTTTAATCAGTTATGTCCATAATCATCAACAACCTTCTCAATATCCTTATAATGTAATATTGCCAACAATCATCAGAATCAATAGAGTAAACATCGCTAGCATGAAGAAAATCATCATCCATATTATCATCTAGATTAATAAAAATAGGATCTCTAATGTGAAAAAAACTTGAGCCATCATTTTTCTTAAGCATTTTTAATCTTGGTGATTTAGGTCGAACTTCCTCCCTAGGGGTAGGCAAAGGCTAGACAAATGAGATCAAGTCAATATTTGGTGTCTTTGGGGAGAAAATATTTTGGGAAGCAAGCTCACAAGCCTTGGTATGATGTCTTCATCGGTGTTCTCTTGCACAATGATTCCTTTTAGTTTTAGCTAAGACTTGTGAAGGTTGAGGATCAATGTACATAGGCTTATTGTCTTCCTTTAAAGGCAAAGAAATGGGAGAAACCCTACTAGATTGAGTCGTAGAATATGCCAAGTGCTTTGCTTTGTAATATGTTGGAGGTGGGACTGAGGCATATATAGGAGAAATAGAAGGAGTAGGAATAATCCTAGGTCCATCACGAGGAGGAGGAATATACATAAGTATAGTATCTCTAGGCTTACTCAAGGACATGATCATCTCATTTTTCCACTTTTGATGAGATAAGAAAATGATGACACTTCGAGGTTTTAGAGGTTTAGGTTGTTGAGGCCAAAAAATTAATCAAGGGTAAAATTACCATGCTTCATTGTGGGTTGGTAAAGGCTATGATTAATTGTTTTTGATTAAGTAAAAACAAGTTTTAGGGGACCCAAAACCCTATTACAATTCGAAAGAAAAGCATTAAAGAGACGAAACAAAACAACTGCAAACACCAGCACAAAAACCAACAGCTAAGAAAAAGAAAGCAAGAAGCCAACAAGAAGTTGGCTCCAAACCCAACATTACAAATTACTTGAAAACTTTAATAGATTCTTCAGCATTTTGAACCAAGAGCATCATCACCTTGGCTGCTTCCCTCAGGTCGTTGTTTTCCTCCCTCAGCTGGCTATCTTTTGTATTGATCTCCATCCCAATAGTGTTCTGCCTTGTTCTGCACCTGGGAGTCTGGTGGGTGATGCTGGAAGTTGGAATATCATCAATGACAACTAGATTCTTTTCCTGATTTTTCCTTTCTAGATGATCCACCAAAGCATTCATGTTCTGTGATGAGACTTTGAGGACCTGGAGACTATGGTTCATGAAGTTTTTTAGAGCCTTCTCGGTATGGTCAACCCTGGAGTTGATGTTATCTTTATCCTCTTCAGCCTATTCTTTCAAGGTTCTTATAACATCCTCCAGGTGTTTCAAATCCCCTTTGATCAAATCTTTTTCCAGCCAATCCTCGATCTCGATTTCCTCTTCAGCTTCACTGGTTTCTGTCTCATCATTCTTTTTCCTAGAGTCCTTAATCAACTTATTAATCTTGTTTTCCAACTCCCTCTATTTACTTTGCATGCTGGTAATGTTGTCGACAACCCATTTCTGGAAGTTGAAGGACTCCAGAGCACAGTTACGGGAGATATTCAAGATAGTGTTCGCAGAACTCCTACCCTATTCAGTGCCCACAGAGTTAGGATTGTCATCCTCCTTAAAATTTAGAGCAACATTCCTGCTGTAAAGAGCCCATAGGGTTAGAGTGAGGGTTTTCAGAGTTACCCTCTTCATCCTCTTCACCAATGTTCTCATCCTTTTCATACTCCATATCAGTTTCAAAATCCTTAACCTTTTCCTCCTCCACATCACAGTGCACCTCCGTATCCACATTATCTATGTCAACTTTCCTTTTTTTGTGGGTAGATGCGTTAGGTTGTTCCTCATCCAAATCCAAATCTTTGCCGCTCTCAGAGATATGTGCATTCGTGATCAGAGGGTCATCTTTGGTCGACCTAGCCTTGTCCTTTAGATGATCATAAATGAGCAATATAAGCCCCTGATGGGCTATAGGGTAGGAGTTAGGCTTTTTATCATGGTTAGCAAGACTCTCATTCGGAGAGGATGCTAAATAAAAAGGCAGGGATATTTTGGCCCCATGATGGAAGTGATTCAAAATAGCAAACTGATAGTTATAGATTTTTGTAAATTTATCGTCAACAGTTAAATACTCCATTAAAACCCTTAAAAAATTTTGCCAAAAGGGCTTTACCTGATGGGGAATGTAATTGGAAATGTTGTGTTTCTTCACAAGCTTGCCCATCTCATCCTCCAATTTCGGGAAGATTTTGAGCACTTCAGCTGCATACTTCTGATCTCTGTAAAATTTGGTGCCCTCCGTCTGCAAACCCATGACCTCTGTGACCAGGTTCTCATCAATTTACCATATCCCCCCGAATAGGGTAACTCTGTTGTTACTCCAGCCTCTGGCAAAACCGTGAGAAACAGAATTTCTGCTTCCGTGAAGCTTTTCCATATAGTCAGTAAAGACATATATGTGAAGTCTTCTCCAGACTTTTCATTCACTCTTCCAATTTTCGCATCCTGGGGGCTCATTCCTGTTTAAATTACCACCCATTTTGAGCTCCAGGTAGAAGTACTAGTAGCTATAATTCACAATCCGCAGATGAAACCCCAAATGCTTGTAAATTTTGGAGTTACTGAGCATAGACTGTTTTGTTGTTTTGAAACTTATGTTTATGGCCGCACAAACCCAACAATTATGATTATAATCTTCCTCACGCATATGATCATGGAAATGATGCCAAAAAGCACTCATTAACTGGCAGTTAATCCGCCCCCAAAATCTATCTTTGGAATTCGTTCCCCAAAAAATAATCATGATATTAACTAGACCCATTGATACGATCAAAATATAATTGCTCTTTAACCTCCCTTTTACAATGAGTTTCTCCAAAATATCTAACATCATTCTCTAAATTGACCCCTTCATTAGCTAAGAGATCTGCTACCTTATTGCCTTCTCTTAGAGTATGAGTTATGCTAACACTAACATAGTTATTTAATAAATATTTAGCACTTTTAACTAAGTTAGTAATATTCCAAGAAACAAAGCTTGTACCTTTGAGGGCTTGGATGATGTTTAAGGAGTCCCCTTCAAGCCACATTTTTTTGAATTTGAATCCTTGAGCAAGCTGGAGGCATTTTAGCATGGCCAGAGCTTCAGCCACATGATTATTTTGGACCCCAAAAGGAGAAGCAAAAGCTACAATGCAGACTCCTTGAACATTTCTGATAACTCCTCCACCACCAGACTTCCTAGGGTTGCCCTTAGCCACCCCATCAAAATTCACCTTTATCCAATCATGATCAGGAAAGCGCAAAACAATATTATCTCTCCTATTCTTATTGTCAGATCTGCAGACTTTATGTATTAGGTTCCATTCAGTGAGGATATATTTTTCCATATCATTCATATCAGTAACAAACCATTGCTTATTGTTCTTGTGAGGAATATTGATGTTCTCTTTTTATGGCCCTGCAGATTTTTTCAAAAACCACCTGAGAGTTACACTTAGCTTCCCTAAATATTCTGTTATTTCTTTGTTTCCAAATGCCCCAGAAAATCATGGGGAGGGTCAAGGACCAAAGGTTCTTGATAAGCTGGCATTTAGTGGGGAAATTACATTGCCAGATAATATCCTTGATACTCTTGTTCATAACCCAACTAACTTTCCATTTCTCCCACATTTTACACCAAATTTCCCAGGTAAAGGAGCAGTGAAAAAAGAGATGATCAACCGATTCTTCCTCTTTCTGGCATAGCTCACATCTATTAGGGAATTTAAAACCTCTTCGAACCAAATTGTCAAGAGTAAGGATACTATTGTGAGAAGCAATCCAAAAGAAAATATTGACTTTAGGGATCAGAATGTTGTTCCAAACTTTACTCCAAATAGGATTACTGGTTTGAGAAAAAGTGTTTTTGTAGGCTGAAGCAACCACAAATTCACCTGTAGGATTACTTTTCCAAAGAAAAACATCATCATAGTCTTTGTTAGGGGAAAAGGAAAATAGGTCCTTCTTGAGTAAGGAAAACCTAGGATGAATAACATCAAGCCTCACCCATTTGTCCTCCTTCCAGTAGTCACACACCATAAGACCAAACCTCCTTTTACATTCCTCAATAACTTGACTATTGTCTTGATCATAAAGAACTTCATTCTTCATCCAAGGTTCCTCCCAAAACCTTATTTTGTCACCTTTTCCAAGGACCCATCCAGCTCCAGCTTTGGCCACTTTCATGGATTTGATAATACTATTCCAAATGAAGGATCCAACAGGAATGTCTTGAGAGTAAAGGACCCCTTGGATAGGCTAATTCTGAATATATTTATCAAACCATATTTGATTCCAATCTTTCTTGGTATCATAAGCTCTCCATAATTGTTTAGCTAGAAGAGCTTTGTTAAAGGTTTTTAGAGCTTTAATCCCCAACCCTCCTTTGTTCTTTGGTCTACAAACTTTGTCCCAAGCAACCAAGGATATCCTCTTTTTTTCTTCAACTCCTAACCATAAAAATCTCTTCTGGATTCTTTCCAATGCTTCAGCAAATTTAGCCGAGATACCAAATAGACCGAGGGTATAAACAGGGAGGTTCTGGAGAGTAGCTTGAAGGAGCTGCAATTTCCCAGTTTGAGATAAAATAGAACCTTTCCATCCAACAAGTTTTTTGTTGAATTTATCAATGATCATATTCCAAATGGAGTTTGGGGGAGTTCAACCCAAGGGAAGACCCAGATAGGTGGAAGGGAGCATGTCCACCTTGCAACCAATAATTTTAGCAATTTTCTGTTGTCTTAAGACCAGAGTGTTCATGAAATATATAGCCAATTTGTCCCAATTGACTTGCTGACCAATAGCCAAAGCATAGGAATTAAGAGCAGATTTGAAGGCCTCAGCTTCCCTAACAAAAGAATATCCCATTAGGATAGTATCATCAACAAACTGTTGATGAGAGCAAAAAACATTAGTAGAGGAAGGTTGAAGACCTTTGATGGTTTTACTCAATTTCAGATTGTAAATCAATTTGTTCATGCTCTTAGCCAAAATGGTGAAGACAAGAGGAGATATAGGATCTCCTTGTCTAAGCCCCCTTGACGTTTTAAAGAATTTTGTAGGAGATCCATTAATCAAAATAGAGAACAAAGGAGTGGTGATCGACTCTCTGATAATTTTGGTTATCTTTTCATCAAATCCAAAAGCCTCCATGATTCTGAAGAGAACATGCCACTCCACTCTATCATAAGCCTTCGCCAGATCCAACTTTATCAAGAAGCCTTCTTTTTTAGCAGAATTGAGGGAATGAGTGTTCTCATGTACAAGAATGATAGAGTCTAAAATCTGCCTGCCAGGAAAAAAACCTTTCTGCTCCTTAGAGATGATGAAGGGGAGAACAACCAAAATTCTAGTGGTCAAAACTTTAGATACGATCTTATAGAAAGAGTTACATAGACTTATTGGCCTAAATTTTCCCATAGAGTTCACCCCAACAACTTTAGGGATTAGGGCAATAAACATGGAGTTGATTTCCTTAAGGATTCTTCTAGCTCCAAAAAATTCCTTCACCACATTAACCGTGTCTTCTCCCACAATATGCCAGAATTCTTGGAAGAAAAACATAGGGAAACCATCAGGACTCGAGGCTTTATCCCCTTGAAACAAAAAGACAACTTTTTTAATTTCTCCAACAGATGGGATAGCAGATAGGGCCTTATTCTGAATAGGATTAATGATCTTAGGAATGATATTAACCAAATTGTGTTGGTGGGTATGATCAATGTCCTTGTTACTAGTGAGGAGCTGATTGAAGAACTTGATAGCTTCATCCCTGATTTCCTCCTTATTAAGAAGAGTTTTGTCCTCAACAATAAGTTTTGAAATTCTATTCGCCGCTTTATGTTTTAAAGATGTCATGTGGAAAAATGTAGTGTTTCTGTCCCCAGCCTCCAGCCAGATCACCCTGGATCTCTACCTCCAATAGATTTATTCCCTAGAAATAATGTTGTGGAGTTTGACTAGAACATCATCTTCCATGGCTTTGGAATACTTTTTATAGCCATCTTTTTGTATTGAATTTTGGATCTGATCCAGCTCCTCCTTTAGCTTTTTCTTAGAATAAAAAATATCACCAAAGACCTTCTTGTTCCATATCTTAGTGTTGACTTTGATATTTTTAAGTTTTTTGGCAACTTTATACATGGCAGTTCCATTTACATCAATATTCCACCAGTTAGAAATAGAGTTTTCAAGATTAGGGTGGGAAATCCACATCTTTTTGAACCAAAAAGGGAAGCTCTAATTATTCTTAAAATTCTCAACAACAAAAGAGATGGGATAATGGTCTGAACCAATTCTATTAATAACAGAAAGGGAGCATCTATGGGAAAGAATCCAATCATTAGTGACAAGGGATCTATCAAGTCTTACCTGAATGAGATCTTCACCATCCCTTCAGTTAGACCAAGTGTAGGATGCCCCATTGAGATCCATATCAATGAGAGCATTGATATTGATAAAGTTCATCAAGTCAGATCTGTTGTCTGGTTGAGCATGAATACCCCCATATTTATCAATATCTTGCATAGGAGTATTGAAATCTCCCATCACAACCCAGCTGTTCAAAGGGAAAGATTTTCTTTTTTGTTGAATTTTATCCCAGAATTTGCTTCTAGAAGATTTGGAGTTAGGGGCATAGATATTACTAATAACACATTCCTTTCCATCAAAGATGCTTTTAGCTTTCAGGGATAAAATATTGCCATCTACATCAATCATTTCTCCAGAGATGGTTTTCTTGTTCCAGCAAATTGCAACCCCTCCAGATGCTCCATTTGAGCTACTGCCGCAAACTCCTCCAATTTTAAAGAAGTTTAATTTCTCCACTTTCTCTTTACTCATTTTGGTTTCCTGTACTAGGATAATATCTGGATTTTGATCTCGAATGAGGTTCTGTAATATATCTTGTTTATTGAGACCATTTAGGCCTCTGATGTTCCAATATATTACCTTCATTTGGAAGCCTGAGGGCAGGATTCCTTTATAGTTCGCTGCCTTCTATCAACTATGTTTTGCTTGCTCTCCTGGTCCCTATGCCATTTCATAGTTTTATGTCCCGGTGGGGATCTTGAAGCACCAAAATCAGCCTTGGACCTTGTTCTGGTTTTCACCCCATTAAGGCCTCCTACCTTCTTAGTTTTTATTTTCTTTCCATTTCCTGTTATGTTTTCTTCTTGTTCCGCTCTAGTCTCATCTTGCATATTACTCCATAGTTCTCCTCTTTTCTGGGATGATGTAGGCGTATCAACTCCAATATTCTGGAATAACGCATTTAAATTTACCTGAGGCGATCCATACTTGTTGCTCCTTCCAAGTTTAATTTCATGTTCTTCAAATTCATCTAGGCACTGTTCATCTTTTTTTGATATAGAATCTTGAAAGACCTCATGATGAGAGACAGTGATATTCTCAATCTCACCATCTTCAAGTGTCTCTTCATTGATTTCATTCTCCTTCTCCTGTGTCTATAGAGCCTCAAAGGTATTGACTGTTTTGATCTCAAACTCCTTGATTTCATTCTTTTTATTCTCCTTCATAGGGGGATTCTTAGGAAGGTCAATTCTATCTCCTTCTGATGGTTCTGATATATTGACAGAGCTTCCGCTATTTCCTTCTAACTTGTTACCTTCTTTGTTATTATTCTTTTCTTTCCAGACCTGTTTGTGGGTATTTGTTATCACAGGTTTTTTAGGGTTGCTGGGACAAGCCTTAGCCCAGTGACCAACTTTTTTGCAAGAAAAGCACACAAGGGGAGTGATTCGAACTCTATTGACTGTTCCCATAATCCAAGTTTGGAGCTTATATCAATAGTGCTAGGAAGGTCCATATTCTGTGAAATGTTGACACAGATACGCGCATAAACCAATCTCTTGCGAGCTGCTATTATTGGATCTATCGCAACAAGCTCCCCAAAGGAGTTGGCGATTCCTGAGAAAACATCCTCCACCCAGTATTCCAATGGCAACCCTGGCAGCCTTACCCAAACGGGAGTAGTTTCAAAGAAAGAGTCATTGAGTTCCATGTTAGGAGACCATTTTCTCACAGATAAAGAAGATTTACCAAACATCTAGGGGCCACCACTTAAAGCAGCTTCCATATCTTCCCCGCAAGAGAATGAGAATACAAAAAAGCCTCTAGCCAGGGTAGAGACATCAACCTGACCTTTCATTCTCCATTTTCTCTTAATAAAAGACCTAACATCCTCAATATTAGGTTGAGGTCCAACAAACTTCCCCACCAGAGAAAAAGCCATTAAAGAGATGCTATGATCGATAACTAAATTAGGAATCTCAATAGCAAGTTTACTCATTTTATTATCTGATATATCTTTCACAAAGGGGAAAGACAATTTACCAGTCGGTTTTCCAGATGCTTTCCTTGCAAAAAGACTACTCCAGGATTTGGAAACTTGCCCCTCCTTGATATTTTCTGAGTCAACTTTCACTGCCTCGGGGCTCGATTCTTGGGAATCTTTCAACTGTTTGCGGTCAGGAGGAGGGTCCCATAGCCGTGGGTCCCCATCCTGTCTCCCATCCTCATCATCCATTGCTTGTCCTTGAGCTGTAGTGGATTCAAAACCAGAGGATCCAACCTCGCTGTTCCCTCCATTTCCCAATTTCAAATTTCCCTTCATGTTACTGTAACTGGTAGGGAAGAATTTTAATTTCGGCTATGATTAATTGTTATGATAGTGTCATTATGAGGTAATTTCGAACATTTATGAATTGTAGAAGGAAAAAATTTCATAGAAGAGATCCAAGAATGTCCCAACTTCACACGAAATTGTTCCAATGTAGGAATAATGACAAAATTCACATCTAAGCATTTAGTACCAACCTCAATAGGAAGAGTAATTGAACCAATAGTAGGGCAAGAGAAACCATCATACACCTTGACCACAACACCAGATTTATCATATGAAACTTGATGCAATTGTAAGATATAAGGGCATTCTTCAATAATCACATCTACCATACACATTGGATCAATGAGCACTCGTCGTGAGAGTTTTTCTTTGATCTTTCCAGTAATATATAACGAGACATTAGGTGCAACAATAGTCTCACTAGGATCAAAAGTAATGCATATGTCTTTAGGAGGTATAGGTTTATCCACAAGATTCACATATTATTAGATTCTATACCAAGTTCAGTGGGAGAAAAGGCAAAAGACTCAGAATCAACAACATTAGTAGAGTGAGAGGGCAAAGGATTGGTGAAGATTTGGAGGTTTTGATTATGAAGAGCTACAAACTTGTTTTCCTTGTCATTCACACCAGCTATAGATATAGTATTATTATCAATGAAGTCTTGAATCTTACACCTCAATGTATAAAATTTCTCGGTTTCATGGCCAAGTTGATGGTGATATTGAAAAAAGGCTTTGGGATCATGATAGGGTGGAAATGGTGTAGAAGTATCAATTGGCTTGATGGGAGGAAGTTTTAACACATTAGCATTTATCAACCTTGACATTATACTATACAAAGACTCAGAAAGAAGAGTTAATTCTTTTCTAAAATATTTGGATAAAGGGGCCACACTTGTTGTCGTGGTTGCCACTTGAGTGTTGATGTTGTCATTTATATTGGTTTAAACTTTGTTGGGTCTAATATTCACAAACTATTGTTGAGCACCCTCATTCTTATCAATCAAATCATTGAAGGAGATGAGTCAATTTGACTCACTTGAAGTTGATAATTATGAAGCACTTCACACAATTGTGTAAAAGAAGTAATCTAAAAAACAAAATCTTATCTCTAATGTATTTTTTTAAATTAGTAATAAAAATTATTTGAACATCATGATAAGGCACTTGATTAGCAATTTGAGAATGCAAATGTTTATATCTACCAATAAAATCAGTCACTATTTCTTTAACTCCTTGCTTACAATGAATCAAATCAATCAAAGTAATTTTAGGACCAATATTATTTTAAAATTATTGAAAGAGAGCATGAGCCAATTGTTGAAATGAAGTAATAGAATAAGGAGACAAAGAACAATACCATTTCAAAGCTTTATTCCTAAAAGTTCTAGTAAATAATTTAGCTATAAGTCTAAGGTCATGAGCAAAATCACTATACAAAGTCTGAAATGTCTTCACATGAGTCAAGGGGTCACCTTTTACATTATACAATTATAATTGAGGTACTTCCACATGTTTAGGGGGAACCACACAAACAATGTCATTAGATAATGGGCTTGATACATCAAATGTATGCATTGAACTTGTATTGAGTAATGGAAGCCAACTATTGTTGTAGGGATATAACAATTTCAAATATATTATTGATGGTTGCTTCAGTGGATGGATTGAAATTGGACATGTTGGATTGTGATGGAGGAGTAAAATTGTTATATGTAGGTGGAGGTTGAGAAGAAGGAGGTGGAACATTGTGGTATGTGGTCATGGGAGATGATTGGGATACAAATGGAAGACTTGCGAAAGGAGGTATATAAGAATATTGATTAATGAGATTGCCCCCAAGACTAACATATGTAGGATAAACATTTTGTGTAGTAGTGGCCATGATAGAAGATGCAAATGTAGGCACACTAAAAAAGGATGTAGGCATAGGAATAGAATGATTGACTTGAATAGTGGGTTGAGAGTAACCAAGAACTTCAATAAAACTTTTGATAGCCATGATATTAGCATCAACAATATGAGAAAGGCTATGCAACAAATCAACACCAATTTTATCACTTTGCACCATTCTTTTTAATCCTTCAAGCAAAGGGATTGCCTCACTTTTCAGGTATTGTTGAGTCATCGATTGTTGAAGATTTTCAAATTCATTGTCAATCAGATTCTTCAATTGGTCACTAGTACCCCTACTTAGTGATTCATCCACATCATGAGAATTATGAGGAGAATGTGGATTAATGATATTATTTGTTGGATTAGAGGAAGCACCAACATTCTCATGGAACGACTCATCTAACTGAGGCTCCTTATCCTTAGTGGTTAAACCTTGAAAAGCCTTAAGTATACAACTTCTTCTCACTAGAATATTATATTTAGGACTAATGGTTACAAAAATCATGCACACAAGAGGGAAATTTGAATGAAAAATTGAAAACTACATTTAAGCAATACAATTTGTTGTAACAATAACTGATTAACCAATTAATTAAACAAGTTGAATTGTGAATTTGATCAATAAATGCCTTTAAATCATAACAAACATGTCATAATAATCAGATCTAAAAATATACTTGAAAAATAATGCAACCCATAAGTTAATTTTAGAATAATAAATTAGGGTTTTTGTGAATTTAACCTCTAAATTTATGAAATTAAATTAAAAATAACAATTATGAGTGAAAATTTGAATTTTGAAATGCATACAAAATCGGATATGAGACAATAAATCAGAATAGGCATGCAAGATGTCAGGCTCACCAAAATGTAATGGAATATTGGGAAGTAAGGTTTCACCAAGTAAATCCGCTAAATAACCCAATAATCACCATTAAATTGAAAGAGGGTTGAACCCAGTAGATCTAGGCTCAATCCCAATGGGGAAAGGTTTGAGATTTTGATTGGATTTAGCTAGTTAGTGTTAATTATCCTCTTTCTTAGTTGAATTTGTTATGTAATTGTGAAATTAGGGAAAAACCATGAATAACTGAAGCAATTTTGACAGATATATTAAGCTCTAGATGTCCCACAGAGCCACCAACTGAGATCTAGGGAAAATAAGATGTTGAGAACCTATTCTTAGAACTTCAACCTAATTTTTTGGGACCAAGTAGCACAAATCCACCTTGGTCCTTCGAATTTTCCATTGTCAAAAGTTGAACGTGTTTGTCACTGTTGACTCTACCAGATCCTTGAGTATATCTCTTGCACCTATTTCTTGCACACAAAAAGAGAGGGAAAGATGTTAGGAATAGGGGTTTGCCTTAGGTCAATCCTCGGTTTTGGAATTAACCATGAAATTGAATTGATAAATGTAATGAAAGACTATAATGGAATACTTTCCTTTTGAGGGAAAGCCTGAAAATGCTTAAAACAACAATGTATACCTTAATGAAGTTTTGTTTGACCTTCACAAAGGTTTTAAGGTTTCATGTAGGATGTCTTCATAAAAAAATGATCATGAATGCCATCTTCAATACTTGAACTTGACTTCACTTCTGCTCCAATGCTTGATGAATGACTGATTGCTTGATCACTTGAATTGAATTTTGCAAAAGTGTAATTGAGATCTTGATTTTGGCTAGGTTTCAAATGAGAGGGGTAGACCTCCTTTTATACTTTTTTGCACAAAAATCAAATTAAATTTTCAGAACAAGCCAACACAGGATCCAAATTCTTGCTCATGATGACCATTGTGAGGCTTCATTTTAGGGCCTAATTAAAAGGACCAAGGCATGGTATGCCTTGGTCTTGATTTAGGACCAAGGCGTGGGTCATCCTAGTCCTAATTTAGGACCAAGGCATGGGCCATCTTGGTCGTGATTTAGGAGTAGGGCTTACCACACCTTGGTCCTGAAAATCAAGACTCTAGAATGGGGGGAAGATAGGGAAGATAGTGAGAATGTAGGGTAGATAGGTGGTGTGAGCAAAATCAGCATTGCAATTAGGCCTTAGAAGCCAGAACGCAAAAGTGAGGCCTAGGTGAGGAAAAAATTGTAAGCGAGTACTATTAGGACACTACAATACTAAATATATCTCAAGATTTCAATTCATATTATGTCATTCTCAACAATTTTATCCTTCATAAATCCCATAGTAGATCTCCTCCTTAGACCTCTCTCGATCTTTTTTCCCTTGAGGAGCCTAGTGTTATGTGATTTAAAGATATATATGTTTCACCTTTACTTATATACAACATGATTATGTGCATTTCCCAACACTTAGTGACAAACTTGTTGATTTGGGATTATCTATCTATGATGATTACCCTAGTGATGAGTTTTATGATGATTACATTTTTATCACTTGTGAGATTCCTATATATGATCCTTGTGTTTTCAAGTTTCACATGACATGTTGTTAGTCCTTCTCTATCTTGTGGCTCATGGTCTATTGATGATATGTTTAATGGTGACCATCATGGTAATTTTTTATCTTCTCATGATGAAGATGATGTCTTTCCATCTCATGATTATTTAGTTTCTCGAACACACATTCTATTCATTTTTACTTAGAGTATACCATAACCTTATCCTTTTATCACAATGATAGACAAGATTTTGATGGATCTCACATGTTGATGCTCACATATTTTCTTACGATGTATCTAGGACTCGTGACGACGTACATTTTTAAAACTTATATTGAACAAACACATGATAGAGACATACCCAATGATGAAGAACATGATATTTTACATTTTTTTCTTGAGATATGTGAGAATAATGTGTCATTAGTTGATAATATATTTTTCACATCCTCCACCACTATTACACATGACATGCATCGTAAGTACACTCTTATGGAACATGTTGAGCATGATGGGTCATCCCATATGAACTACCTCATCAAATTCACAATTGTTAATTCACAAGTACAATAGATAGATAGATAGATAGATAGACATGAATTATTGTTGCACCTTGTGCATTAATTTACACCAAAGCTATGTGAAATTCTCTCCCAAAATAATCTTGTGTAAACTTGTGAGAAGATTCTATATATAGAGAGTGAGAATGTTCACCCATGACAATGAAACCAAATATGACAAGTGTTAATCATTTGTGTGAGATGACTCTTGTCACCTTTTATCAATAGAAGCTTATGTAGGTTTAAAAGATATTTCTGGGAGGAAATTTCATGTAACTCTAGTGTAAAGAAATACACAAGGTGTAATAAGAATTCATAGGTATATATCTATTGTACTTCTTGTGAATTGTGAGTTTTTAATGAAATTAATATAAATGGTTATTTAGTTATGGTCTCAAAATTCTATCCATTATGTTGAATATTATTATATGGGTTAAATGTTATCAATAAATACATATTTAGTATTTCCTATTAAAATCATGTTCATTATATATTTCAAGAATACCATAACATGCTAGGTTAAACATTGTGTAACATAGTCTCTTTCATTCTTCAATACTAGAATTGCCAACGTGAAAGCTTCTAAAGTCTTTCAACGAATCAAAGAAAAAAAGCGCATGTCAGGTTTAGAGAACTACGTGGAGTCTCGATGCTCAATTTAGAACTTAAGCATTTGCAATGACTGAGCAAAAGCCTGATCCTCTAGCTCTGATTCTAATAAACCATGCTATGCAATGATCATATCATAGACGACAATAATACTAAAATAGGCATCTAACAATACAATCCATTGATATTAGAACCACAATGTTGGTTTGAGAGGTGCATTGAAAGAATATGAATTTGTAATATTCTCTTTGTTTGATAAGCTGTCTCGTTTGGGCTGTTGTTAAAAACCTATAAACCATCTCACTACATGAACCGCTTGGGATGGTTTTAGAATGGTAAGCTGAAAAGTTCAAAATTAGCTGAGTTCAGAAGTGGGCTAACACCTATATTTTTCCTCACATTATTTGGCCATGGTTAATAATTTTTGGTATTAAATATTTAGAGTAGAAGGGAATGCCTAGTAGAACTCAAAGAAAACGGATAGGAGATCTATCTTATGTGTTGGTATTGATAGTTTGTAGTACTTCATATTTTTAGTTATGGCACTTGGTTTGACATGTCTCTGAATTCTTTATATTCATAGAATACAACTACAAACCATTTTAAGTCATAAAATAAGAAAATAAGTGAAACTATTGTTGAGGATTATGAAGTCTTGTTAATATTTTGAAAGTTTTTTTAATAGTATCAATTAGGAAATTGTTATTGTCTACGTACAAATTATTCATCGTGTCAATATATGCTAATAGAATTGGCACCATTGTCAGGGGTGAGATAAGTTGGTTGCTAGATTGATACACCTTAGTGAATAATAACTACTAATATATGAATTGATATCATGCTAATGTATGTTAATGTTGAACCCATGACAATATTGAGAGGGGGTAAATCAATCCAAAACACTTCTAATTTGATCTAATAGATATTGAGTAATATTTAACAACAATATTGAAAACATCAACCATCAACACATGAACACCATATTTAAATGGAAAAACCAACGTGTAAAAACCACGCCAAGAATCATACTCACAATATAAATAAAATTGATTACAATGTTTTAGACTCATTGCCAAGGAGAATTATGCACCTAATGGACTTGCAGGACTATGACACACTACTTTAGGGAAAGATACATGGACTTGCTCAACCGAGGCTCACTACTTCAAGGTAAGATACAAAGAAAGCTACCAAGAGACCCAATATCTTCCAACAATAGAAAGAATAGCATAATTGATATGACAAGAATATCCTGATTATGAAATTGTTCTTGAACCTCTATGTTAAGAAACCAATATCATGTAAAACACATTTGGAAACAACCACTCTCTCAAAATACTGTCACACTGAATATATCACCATCAAATCTCTTCACAAACTGACTTTCACACATTCACAAAATCAAATTTGCTTGCATATCATTCACATTTGAACTTCATATCACTTCATGCTCCATCTCACACATAAATTATGCATCCACACATCTTAAATACAAGTTAGATAATAAAAAACTTAGTTAAGGGTCGACCATAGATAGAGTAAACAATATTGCACAAAATAGGCCACTGGGACCAAAAATACTCAAAGTGGCCTTCTCCAAGAGAAAGAGGGGACAAAAATCCATCACAATACATTCCTCTAAGTCAAATTCGAAGAACCACACATGTTAATATATCGTCCAAAATCGCTACCAAATGTAATGTTTAGATAAGCAATAAAACTTAGCGATCATGCAACCAAAAACATCTTCCAATGTAAATTACTTAATGTAGATCTCCACACACCACAATGAGACCCATAACAATGTTCTAACTTAACATTTAATGCATATCCAGACCAAAAGTATGATCCAATCAATATAATCCAATTGACACGCTAAAAAACATATCACAACTAAACATACCATGCACAGACTAATGTAACTCACTTGTGGAATGGTGTATGAACCAATTAAACATGTCAACCAGATTGCAGCACAAGATTCAACATATCCAGAGGCCACCAAGGAACTTTTAGATCAGTTTGATAGATGCTCTCACTGTCAGAATATAGTAACAACAAACATCTACAATCCACGAACCAGAAAATTCAAATGATGCAACATCCACATAACGCATACAATATATCTGGAAACATAAAAAATAATCTTCACCATCTGGAGGAATGCAAAGAATTCAATCACTGAGGAATTTAGTACTCTTTCCTACATATTGAACTTGCCACAACTGTAACTTTCTAGAGATACTTCACCAACATAAATTCAACAACAACACCAAAGAGACATGCATCAAACTCAACAACAACGCCACAAACTCAATAATACAAGATCATATCTACAAGTCGGGTGCACTTTTGACATCACATTTTGAGATTTGGTGTTGTTGGATAAATAATTTTAAAGATTCATTTAAATATTTATCAAGAGTTCAATTTTCTTATAAATTGAGAGTATTTATGCAAATATTGCATTGTAACAAATGATATTGTCATGTAAATTTGAGTAGTGACTATGTTGAATAATGAAAAAGGAAAATAGATATTAAATGGAATGGAGAAGACTATTTATTTGAAATAATATATATGCAATCTTTGTTTCAGAGCTTGAGAGGAAGATGAATATCAAATGAAGAGCCAAAAAATTAAGTACACCTCAAAATCCTGAAAATGGCTATGAAGTTGGTATAGTTGGTAAGGATTGTTATTTAGTAGATGAAGGTTATTATTCTAAAAGATTTATTTTAAATATTGGATTACACATATTTCTCATTTTTGAAAACCAACTTACAAGAAAGAGAAGAGTTATGTAGAAAAATGCTAAGAGTGATAGAGACCATAGACCTTGGTTCCTAATTCTCTTAGAGTTTATTCGTGATCTACCACTCTTATTCTTAGAAATATCCCTAAAGATAACCATGTTGTAATACAAGAATAAGAGGTAGTGCTAAATGGATATAGGTTATAAAAGATTGAAGTAGGGTATGGAGATGCTTGAATGGAGGATTATAAATCACCCGAGGAGGATATTGAGTAGCAACTATCTCACCTCCAAGAAAATATATTTCGAATCTAAAATACCTATAGAACTAGAACCAAAACCCCATGTGGAGGGAGGTCAGCCAAGAAGGAAGAAACCTAGTAGATCTAATGAATCGAGGAAGAAATTTTAGAGAAAATCTAGGTTATGAGTCAAATCCTCCTCTTAGAGGGGACGCAACTATTCTGGCTCCAAAACGGTAGTACAGTATGTATAACACACAAGTTAGTCACACATTTTACACTATAGATTTTTCAAACGACAACTGTGATTGACTAACATGTCAATAACATGGTGTACGATTTGGTCATTTTGGAGCCAATATAGTTGTGGCCTCTTAGAGGCCCCTTAGCCCTAGATAAATATAAGAAACTTGAATTTAAGGGGGTTCCTAGATATCCTAACCCTATACTAAATGAAGTAAGGGGCAAACTACCACAATTTTAAGAAAATAATGTAGTTTCGAGAGGAGAATCAGTGAAAGACATTCACTAAGTTGATAAATGATTATGGAATAGTAAATTAGGGTGTAATAAAATTATTTGTACAATCCCTTTGACAACATGCAACCAAATATTGGTATAAGAGCATCCTAAATAGAAGTATTGTCACATAGGATAATTTTCAAGATATTTTCAACAATTAGTATGGAAAGAAGGTTGACCCTCATTTCATTATCATTGAATTTATAAACATGGTGAAGGAAACAAATGAAATAGTGTCTAATTTTAGCACATTATTTTTGAGTTAATGGCCAAAACCCTTAAGATAACAAGGCCCAATTAATCTATATCTTCTAATATATCATGATTCCTTTGAATCCAAAATGGAGTATCTGTTGAGGGAAAATAATCTTTTCAATCTGAGAGAGGCATACAAAATGGTTGAAAATACTAAAAGCAACAAAATAAATTTTTGTAAGATGCCTAAGAGGGGAGAATCAAAATTTCCACATCCTAATAATCCTCAAGATGGGAAAAAATCCTTGCCAAATGACAAGTTGGATAAATTCATGCACACCTTGAAGGAGTTGAGTTATAAGATAGCTATGAGTTATAAGGTAGCTAGGAATAAGACAAATTTATCTTTTAACAAGAAAATTCCTCAAAGACTAATTTTTTTCCAATGTGCCTTACAATATAGAATTAAAAAAATGGAAGACCTATACATGTGATATGAAAAGGTTCAACCAAAGGATACTTGATCTTAGATGTGGTCCAAAAGAAACCCATGATTCCTTAAGAAATTTTAATAATTTTTTTTTTGTTAAAAATGACATTTAGTTTGAATTCTACAATCTTCCTCATAATGAAAATTATTATGCCATTACTTTAGCATAAAAGGAACAAGAGATGTAATATAAAGAACATCAAGAAGGGGAAGTATATGGAAGATCGAGAAAAAATATGATATATACTAATGACTACAAGGATGGCCAAGATTACTCACCTAACAAGTATGATTGTGACTTTGATTATGAAAAGAGAAGGGGAATGACTGTAAGCTATCACTAGTAGATCTTTTTTGATAATGAACAAAATTGTTCCTCCAATTTTCTAAGTCAGCCATTTAGGAGGCTTCCAAAGGGTTATTTGAAACTCTATTGGTCAAGAGAGTGGTAGATACGTCTATTCATAAAGCTAGAACTTTTGAGTGTGTGCATTGCTCAATTGAATGAAATAACAAAGAAGTCGCAAAAAGATCACGATTCTCTCCAAAAATTTATCAAACTAAACCAAGAGTTAAAAGAGAAGAAAACTAAATAAAAAATTGCATGCATCTGATTATCTGAGCACTAATAGTAAGCCAACATGAGGTAAGGGCAATTCAAGATAAAGCTCACTCAAGTGATCGACAATTTTTGTAAGAAAAAAATTGAAAACCTATGAGGGGAAATAAAATAATTGGTTCTAATGGGTAGAAAAGATAAAAAGGCACTTATCTTAGGGAATCCTCAAGACAAATATTGTGATCTTGATTAGATTTATTGATGACTTTTATGAATTTCATGTAAATCTAAGAAGGACAAATTAGTATCTAAATAAGGTAAATCCATAACTAGTTAAACTAAATATGAAATAGATCTCAAGGTCAACCCATAATAATAGGTCCCATTTTTTGGTCAAATTAAGATAGTAAAGTCAACATTTTCATGAAATCTTCACTTTCTGATACTTACAGGGGCTAAACCATTAAGAGTATAAAGCTGATGCAAACTATCAATTTGATAGATTTTGTTTGTATATTCTAAACATACGTTTAAAAAAGATAGAAATAATTTGTGAATCTTTTTACGTAATTTTTAATAACTATTTTTTTTACAATAAACATCATTTGTAAAATGTGATATTTGTCAAGCGGCACTGGGTGGACAGTGGTCTATCCGCCCCTAACCTCTGAGACTTACTTCTCCCTACATATCATCACTATTCCGACCTACTGTTGAATTAGCTCAGAATATTACCATCGAGGTAGGGAGGTATTTCGTCACCAACATAGGGGAAGAATAAAGGGAATATCTTCTCGGGGTAATCGCATTTGTTTGGGTAGATTTTCTCTTCAGGCATTGGAACCTGTTTGGATCACATCTAGGCAAATAGAAGCAAGACGATGAGCAATTACTCGCTATGCCCGTCGCGACGTAAAAATATGGATACATATATTTCCCAACAAACCTATTAGAACGAGACCTGCAGAAATACGTATGGGTTCGGGGAAATCCAAGGGATCTCCAAAATATTGGGTATCCGTGGTCAAACTAGGTCGAATACTTTATGAAATAAGTGGAGTATCAGAGACTATAGCTAGAGAAGCTTTTCAAATCGTTGTGCATAAAATGCCTATACATACTAAATTTATTACTAGTTTGCATAAATAATGCCGAACCAAAGAGATATTTCTGGTAGAAAAAGATTATTGAATTGATAAGAAATACTTTTTTTCTACTGAGTTAACAATTCTTTTGGAGGAAATATGATTCAGTCCCAAACTTACTTGAATGTAGCAAACAATAGTGGAGCCCGAAAATTAATGTGTATTCGAGTGCTAGGAGCAGGTAATCGTAACACTGCTAATATCGATGATATTATCATCACTATAATTAAAGAAGCAACACCTAATATGCCTCTGGAAGAATCAGAGGTAGTTAGAGCCGTAGTTATACGTACGTGTAAAGAACTTAAACATAGTGATGGAATGATAATACGATCTGATGATAATGCATCAGTTGTCATTGATCGGAAAGGAAATCCAAGAGGAAATCGAGTTTTTGGTTCAGTTACTGAGGAATTAAGAGAATTGAATTTCACCAAAATAATATCATTGGCTCTTGAAGTATTATAAATACTGATAAATTATGTAGAAGTAATGTCAGGCATATTCCTAAAAAACAGATAAACATGCCTTTATATTGAGCTTGTAAATTCTTAAGAATTAGTTCGCCATGGGTAATGATACTATTGCTAATCTAATGACTTATATAAGAAATGCTGATATGGTAAAAAAAAAAACAGTTCGAGTAGCAACTACTATTATTACCGAGAACATCACAAAGATTCTTCTATGAGAAGGTTTTATAGAGGATGTTAGGAAACATCGAGAAGGTAAAAAATCTTTTTTTGTTTTAACTTCAAAATCTAGGGGAAGGATGCAAAAGAGATATATAACCGCTTCAAAGTGTATTAGCAAACCTGGTTTGAGAATCTATTCTAATTCTCGAGAGATCCCTAAAGTTTTAGGTGGAATGGGGATTGCAATCCTTTCTACTTCGCAAGGAATAATGATTGATCGAGAAGCTCGACAAAAAAAATAGGAGGGGAATTATTATGTGTTTTATGGTAACTCCAAAACAAAAAGTAAATGCCTGAATTGCATTTTTGCTTCCAATAATTGGAATGCTATCAATAATATTGACAAAAGATATTATTGACGATAGGAGTCAATAATGACTCATTATTGAGTGTTCAGTGTCAGAAATTTGGCTAACAAAAAAGGAATTCATTATAATTCAATGAATATTATTGAGTAGTAATAGCTTACAAAAAAAAGCTATTCATGTTTATTTTTCAATTAAAATTTTATTAAAATGTCTTTTTTTTAATTTTTTATAATTAAATGATTCCTCTCTTTTAGAAATCAATTTCATAGTTAATAATTATGAATGTCATAGTTAATAACTATTCCTCCTTTTTTAATCACTGTAAAAAACTAGGAGTCTAGTTAAAATGGGTACCAAAAAGAATTTTGTCACTATTGAGGGTGTAGTTACGATAGCATATCCTAATGGTATGTTCTTAGTCCATCTAGATAATGATATAGATGTTTTAACGGTTGCATCAGGTAAAATTAGATATCGAACAATACGAGTAGTACCGGGAGATAGAGTGACAGTTGAATTACCTCTTTACGATTTAAGCAAAGGACGTATAATATATAGACATCCCGTCAAACGAAATGATGATGATGACTTTATATCTACTACTGATCAATATCGAGGCCCATTAACTCTAATGTTATTGGAGAAAACTGGGTAAGAAAGACCTTATCATTTCTCAGATGATTCTCGAATAGTGGGATGCCGCCTCTCTTGCTTATTAAGAGCAATGAATAACATGAATTGGACTGGATCATAAGTAAAAATACCTTTAGGTACTAGATTCTAGTACTCTGGGATGCCCGAGACTTGAACCCGGAGCTCATCAGATGGAGTGGATTATCCGCTCTTTCTTTTTATAAGAGCAAGAAATCTCTCCCCAAACCGTGCTTGCAATTTTCATTGCACACGGCTTTCTCCATGTAGTAATTTACTAATCATTTGGTGGGATTTCCGGGTGGAAAAGAGCTATAGGATCATAAATTGATCTTGGCAATTGCTCAATAAGCATTTCATTGGTCAAATCAGTTTTCTATTTGTTTATTCTGCATCTTTTGCCAGAAATTAGCCAGGGGATTTATCTGGCTAATTTATGAATTCCAAATTCATTCTCTTTGTGAACGAGTTTTTGAAAAGGATGAAGAAATGAATTTTTCTTTTGAAAATGATTTTGTAAAGAGTTCCGAACCTAATTGTTCCCGAACTACACGTATCGTACTTTTATGTTTACAGGCCAAAGTTTTAGCACACGAAAGTAGAAGTATATATTTTATATGATATAAACCCTCTTGATTGATTGATCCACTGTAGTAATGAAAAATATTTATCCAAATTCGATCGAATCGATCGAGGATCAATATTGTCGGGATCTGCTACATGCTCTGTTGCTTGTGTTGATGCCGATGGTGCTTTCCCCTATGCCTCTGTTTCTTCGACTGCATAACTTTTTTATAGAAAGAATAAAGTTATAATTTAAATTTTTTTTTTTTACACCAATGTTTAGTGCATGGATATTTTTTCATAATTATTGTTGCACATATTTTTTTAATTAATTTTTAAAGTCAAAGTAATTATAATTTGGATAGAGGTGTATGTCATATCGCATAAATTTTTCTATATGCATTTGAATCAAGTTCATCTTTTTTAGTTGAAATATGACACCAATACCTAGGGAATACATAATATTTAGATTTTTTTTTCTCTATTTTCTATTTTTCCACGTGTCAAACAAAGACCTTAATTTTTGGTGAAAAACCTATATTCACAAGAAATAAACAATAAAAGTATATTCAAAATTATATTTCTTTGAAATCTTATAATAAGGGCTACATACTTACAAAACATACTTCTAAATGAATTCATTTGATCTCCCCAAAAGGTAAAGCAAAATTAGCTTTTTATCAATATTTTGATAGGTTGAGAGGAAACTTCATTGTAGGCATGATTTAAGACTAGAGGGGTTCTATCCAAGGGGTTTTCATCTGATCTAATCCTTTTCAATTAATATCCCTTAAATAGAACCTCTCAAGGCTTAAATCATTATATTTTCTGCAAAATATGTGATTTCAAGAAAAAATTAGGATGTCCCAAAAGTGGGACATATTATTGTGGGATCATCCCCCATGAATGGTGGCCTCAAGTGTTATTACTAGTAAGAATTAAAAATATAATCATGGGAACCTAGGTTCAATTGTCACTCTATTTTAGACTGGAGTCTTTGCTTTCATATGTAAGCTATAGTTGTTGCTGAAAGAGAAAAGAGAGGAGTTTGATGGGTTACTCAAATTGGGATTTCCATATGTGATGGTTTCTAATAATTAGTTAAAATAAATGAACATCTACTAAGGTGACTTTAAATATACCATTCCTTTTTGGTTGAGTCCTATTGTGCTAAATGACAAAATTGGCCCTTTGTTGTTCATTTGAAAGGTAGACAAGGCCATTTCCCTAGAAAGTAGGATAATCTCACCAAGGGGTTAAGGATTACAATAGATAACAAGTACACAACCAATGTCAACAAAATAAAGAAAATATTGCAAACTATGTAGCCATCAAACAAAGAGTTGAAAGACAAGATAGAAAGGTATGCACAATAATGTTTGTCAATGAGTTGTTTTTTCTCCTTAGTATTGAGTTCTCTCCCATAAATTTTGGAGCATACCGATATGTTCAACTTTTATGATTTCTAATATTTTATAGTAGGATATGGTGGAAACATTTCATTCCTTGTTTTGTAAGGCACACCTTTTGAAAAAATAAGCTATTTGGAATGAGATATGCTTTTATGTTGTATGGGTGAATTTGTTTCTTTTTGAGGCATCCTTGAAGTGAAATTTACTATAGAAATTATATTTATAGAAGCTTTATGTGTTTCACATGTGCACTAACTTTCTTCTACAAGTGTAAAGTGTAGGAGTTGATAAGTGACTCCACAACACCCCAAACATCACTGCGAGAATGAAATAGCTTCCACAAGAGAGAATGATGAGATAAATTGCATAACAATGCATATAATGATAATGGTTGAATATGAATACAAATGTACATAGGCCTGTATTATATAGGCAAGGTGTGATAAGGTAGGTACAAATACCCTGTAACAAATATTAAATGCATAATGCACTTTCTTAAATAAATGAGAGATAATTCATATCTTCTAGAATTCCACTTAGAATAAATAACATCTAGTATGCCTAAGTAAATTTAACATGTGTGAATAGGTGTTAACTAAGAACTAGTTAGGATATAACTACATTCACACCAACACCCCACTTAAGTGCAACTTAGGGAATGATAATTATTGTGAAATTGATGCAAAACAATGATAAAATATGCAGTATGATATGATGATGATTAGGGGTGCCAAGAACAAGGCCATGTTAATTACCCATGTACAAAGAAAATTATCTCTCATAAATGGAGAAAAGGAGAAAAGCCTGTGGGAAAAAACTCATTTCCAAAAGAGATAATGCAAATATGACCAAGTGATAGAATGAGTGATGTATGGAGGTCTTGACATCAATACCCCCCCAAAAATATATCCATCACAAAGATACAAATTATGTCCACCCAATGAGAGGGAAAGTGAGAGACTATGTAGCCTCCCCATAATGAAGAATCTTGTGCAAAATGGTAAGTGTTTGAAAACACGATGCCATGCATACAAACAACTTGTCTCCCATAGGAAGAAACAAAACTATGGATGAATGTAGGAATGCCTCCCACTCTATATAGTAATTAGTAGGATGATGATGTCTTGGAATAACCGTCATATCTCCTTGTCCATTTTGATCATACAACAATCTAATCAGGTACACGCCCAATCAATGAAGAAGGTGACAACCTATTATTGATGTGGAAAAAGATGTAGAACAAGCTACAAAGACAAATAAGACAATCATATTGGTCATCAATGAATGTCCTCCATCACATCTAAAAGGCAAATAGATCCATCTCAAGTTCAATCAATCTCCCCCATGTGAAGGATCAATACAAGAGAAATCACCTCCCATAATAAGAAAACCTTATGCAAATAACATTAGAAGAACGATATGAAGTAAAATCTAGAACCCTAGAATCTTAGCTATCAACGAACCAGATAGATTTGGTTATAAATACTAGATAACTCTTGATTAGGGAGTCTCATATGAACCATCAGAAGCAAATAGAATTAGGCGTTCTATAAGGATCAACTAGAAAACTCTCAATCTAGCACAACCCTAGAATCTATGATGCAACAAGTGATTTACTAATGGTCTAGAATGGATGTGAAGTGGAAAGATCAAAATAAAACCTTCCCAACTGACAGTTTATCTAAGTAACACATCAAGGACCATTGGCTAATATTTGATAATAAAATGTACCTAGGGTTGAATCTATAAAAACTGTATGGACCAAATAATAGAGCTTCTTAATACCTTTCTAATGTCACAAGAATGATGAAAATCAAAGATTATGGCAAAACATTATGAGCCCGGGAGTGTAAAATGTAGCTATCAGTTTAACTAATAAAAATGGCATCCAACAACAAATTCTGGCAAAATAAACTACTCCATCACAAAGTTTGCAAATTTAGCTTTTCAATGATATATGGAATGCAAAAAACTGACGTTGTATGTCTAAGTTATGTTGATTTTTCCATCGAGAGTTAGTTGGACAAAAATGAATTTTTTTTAGCACCTAAGCACTTGCCCTCTAGGCACCCATGTGCCCCTATCACAAGTGGAGACAAGAAATGGGTTGCTACTAGTAGCAAGGCTTAGAGTCAATGCAAATGGCACTAATAAGGGTGATTGGGTAGCGGGCCATAGGCCATGCCACTTGAGGGTATAGACCCTCAATATAGCTATAGAATGAGAGGGTCTAGGAAGAACATTGAGATTTGTTCACTAAATTCTAGTCAATATAAATGCTCTCTTCCTTGGTCTCCTACCTCTTCTAGTATACAATTATTTTAAATTATATTTACAACCCTAAATGCGTCTCTCGATGTAGGTAGCCACATAGTTAGTGTCCCACTCTTCATCCTCCCCAATATATGTTTAGTCACCTTGGAGAAATTAAGGATAAAGATGAGGATTCAATAGGAATATAACATGTATCCTTAAAGTTTCCATGACTGGAGGATTCAAGAAAAGTGACCTCTTTCTATTATTTTCCTACTACTATATTTAGTAGCTCTTAGATGTGTTGCTTCATTGTTATCATGTGTCTCTAGTGAAGTTGTTCTTCAAGAATGCATTTTTACAAGTTGCATATCTCTTCTATTGTAGGCAACAAATAATGAATCAAGCAAAGGAGATTAAGACAAATTTATCCCCCATGTTTTCTTTCCTCTTCCCTTCAAGGGGATCTTCTACCATGTATCAAATGACTCAATTGGAAAATAGACACACAAGAGAATTCTTGTGAACATAGAGACTTGACAAGTGTCAATCATCCATGTGAGATGAGCATTGCCACATTCTATTAATGTCGACCTACTCACCAGCTACCTCGTTCACTGACCTCTACATGTTAGGTTTTCTACTTTGCCACCTGGAAGCTACGTGTCTTCTTTGTCGGCATCCACCTCAGCTCACTGTGTCGGTTCAGGCATGATCACCGACCACAACACACAACCGAGATATACCTACTGGTTCATCTTACCTTGCAGGTTATACACTAACCGGGCAACCTTCATGCCATGCTTTTCTCTATTATGTTGGTTGGATCACATTTTTCCGGTCACCACACTTGCCAATCCACGACATGTATTCAGAGTGAGCCACTAATACACATTTCCATCTGATGAGAGCTTTCCACCTTTGCCTCTTTGGTCTCTTGTTGATTGACATCCTTACCTGTTGACTACACTTCTGTCTACATATCGGTAACATGCTTTACTTACCTGCTTGCATACTGGTGGCATGAAAATCACATACATCAATCATCAACATAGATCTCTATTGATATCAACATTCTGCTAACTCCATGTTTGCAACTGCTAAACCTTACCTTCATCTTCATTTGACCGGTTCTCCTCTCAATCGGTTTGCCAAGGTGGCAAACACATCACAACTCACTCTTCCTCTTCTGTCTCGGTAGCTCATCATGCTTACTCTCGCTGATCCAGTGCACATATCTGGTTTCACATGCTGGAGGCTTCCTCATGTTCCACTATGGTCATCCAGTATTAGCCTTCAATCACATGTCTTTAACTTATTTGTCTTATCCCAGAGCATTATCACTTACCAGTGTGAGTAGATGAACAGTTGCACTCAACTTGCCAATCACCTGGTGAGAGTGGATACTTGTCACCTACTGACAAATAACTGGCGGGAACCAGTTGCCATTACATTGTGCACTCTGCTTCCGGTGTTGCACCAATGTGACTTCCCTATTTGAGTAGATACATTTTCCATCAAAACTCATAACCCGGTAGACATCCCTTTTGTCTACCTTACTATCTGCCAATCTTCTCTTCATCTAGAGACAACATCTTCATCCGATGGGAGTACTATTGTATGATATCCAACTGCATATCGGCTATACTGCATATTCTTCATAATTTCAACCTTGCTTGCTTACCGATTGGCAACAACACACTGCCAACATATGACTCACCGGTTGGCATTGCCATAATGCCAACTGTCTCCAATGTCTACTCACCGGTTAACACCAACTTATGTCTCCAACACCAACTTGTATACCAGTGACTCCAATGACTGGTTGACATACCATACTTACTTGTGACAGGCTATACCAGTAACATACTATACCGGTTGACATCAATGACACCATTTTCGATTGACATCAATGACAACACAATGCCAACAATACTCAATCAATTCCATCTATAAGGCCTGTGCTATGGAGGAGGAGATGAGATGAGTGACTATGAGATTCTTAAAACTTAGAAATTTCTTCGATTATAGGGGTACGAAGAATAAGGTTAAAAAGAACTAGTATAACCATCGAATTGAGGATGTGTGGGTAGATTGCAGGATTGAAGAAGATGTGCAGAAAATGGACTATTCTCATTTGATAGTAGAACAGATTGACAACTTTGATCTTGTTGATGTTCTTGAAGATCTTGAAGAAGATGGTGGCATTCTTGATCCTGCATATGAAAGAAATAAAGTGTTGGATTACCTTGGCCTCTCATACAATGGTCCCAAAAGGAGAACACTTCTATAAGGGCCAGGTTCTAGAAAATTCTTGATAATACTACTGTTTGGTTAAAATTACATGGCGTACAGATGAAACCTTTCCAAACTGAATCATTTGAAGAGGATGTTGTAGGCCCCAAAGGGAAAATTTCCGAGTTAAGAACCAAAAACAGACAGGAACCCATAACTCCTAAGGGTCCTAAATTCAAGTTCATTATTGGAAAAGGTAAAGCTATAGGTGAGTCTTTAGTACAAGAGACTCAAGTTCATGATGAAGTTGAGGAAGGAAGAAGAAGAAGTAAATAAAGATGAATAACTTCAAGAAGAAGATGAACCAGAGAATGAACAAGAACAAGAGGAAGAAGAATTTGATGAGGAGGGATTGCCTAAAATCCCAAGTACTCCTCATTCTCAAGAAATGCATGAAGGAGTTCTTCCTCCATCATGTGATATCACATGTACTACCTTAGTCTATGTTATTGATGTTGTTCTTTTGGATTCTACTATGTCATTTTTATCCTAAGCTCCAGAAGTACTTATAATTCCTTCCACCTCCACAAGTGAATCAGCCCTAAATACACCTCATGACAGTCTTGATACCATGCTCCTTCCTAATATGTCTGAGGTTACTTCTTCCATGTTGGAAGATTTCGATAATTTCATGTCAGAAACCCAGGTTCCTCCTCATATTTCTACTATTTCAAACACACCTGCCATAGTTACTTTCTCTTCACCCATTGTTACTACTAGTGTTAAGACACATGAATTGGCTACACAAGTTCTTACTTGGATGCTTCTTTACCACCATGGCTAGTATCTAACACTCCCAAGAGGAAAAATCAAGCCATATCTCTGGATGATTTTGATTTTAATCAATTGGTTCATGTTAAACCCAAGGGTAAGAAGAAGGCTAAAACTCTATCTAGAGTAAAAGTAGATGAATCAAAGAACAAATATGTGGAGATGGCTATTCATCCTCCAGATACAGATCTTGAAAGAGTGCATCCTACTAATTACATTATCAGAAGGATTGATTTGGGCAAACAAACACATGAAGGTATGGTAGAAGATGCTCAAACTTCTTTCCAGCACCTTGTGACAACGTTCAATGAAGAAAAAGTGAAGAAGGATAAGCTAAAGAAACAGGTCGATCAAATCACAGAGGTCCCGATCAAGATTACCAAATCTTCAGAGGTAGTTGAGCCGGTCACTTTTTCAGTGGATGAACAAATTTTCAGACAAGTTGAATAGGTGAATTCTCATGGTAGAATAGTTGGTGAATGGATGGATAGACTAGTGATTTAGAGAACACGTCTCTTATGTTCAGTAGTTACTCTTGTCAACAATCTGGAGGAGGTAAAAATTGAAATTGATAAAACTTTGAATTTGTTTTCTAATGAATTAGAAGCACATGAGAAGGACTTCAACTCTTGGTTGAAGTTAGAAGATTTCTAGCTTGATATTCTGGTTGATAATGAAGTGATTCCTTCAAGGGAATGTACATTGAGAAACAAGAGATACTGGAAAATCAGATGAATGTTCTTGAGGTGCTTATCAAAGATTTGAGGAAAGTGCATAAATAATGTAATGAGAAAGGGAAAGATATCATTGAAAAGATTTCATCTCTTCCTTGCACTTTCCTTGATGAGAATCAAAAGCCCCTACCCTATTGTTAAAGAATTAAGTTTGCTGATCGGTGAAGGGGTTGATAAATAAACTTTGTCAATGTCCTCTATAGACAAGCTGGTGGATATCCAAGTTAATCTAGATCATCTAACCTCACTTTTGAAGAAGTGCAAGAAATTCTACGTGAACCTCAGAGATTCAATCACTTGAGTCAAAGCCAATACAAGTCACACAAAAGGACCTGATTGGGAACCAATGAAAGCAACTTTGCAAAAGTTCAAGGAATTCATGAAGCAAGATCAAAATGGAGTGTTTGGTGACACTTAGTTATTTTCATAATATATGCATTTTTTTAATAAGACATTGACACCTTCGATGTCAATTTTGTATGTAGTTTTTGCACTTAGGCAATGCATGAGTCCAAAGTCAATTAGAACTCTTCTTTGAATTAGTGATAGTTATTTCCTAGTTTTATGTTGCACCTCTCTTCTATAAATACAAAGTTGTTGTTTGTAATAGGTATCTATTATCTTCAATCTATATGCCAAAACTTTTCCGAAATGAAGAGAAAAAGTGAAACTTTGTGTTCCTCTTGTGATTTTGCAAAATTGATGAAATAAGAAAGATTTTGGCATTGAGACTTTGTGTTGGATTCATTTGTGTTTATGGTGAGAGTGTTCTTATGTCAAATTCATTATAAAGTCTTATTTACTCAAGTGAAGGTGTGTTGAGAGAATATTATTAAAGTGTAGAGGCAATTGTTAACTTGTGAACTTTGTGTCACATCTTGACTATTGTTGTTAAAATTAGGAATTGATGATCGTATTATCATTCTAAAGACTTTGTGCTTCATTTTGATATTTCAAGTAAAAATAATTGATACATATATATTAAGGATTCACTTTGAAGACTTTGTGCTTGATTGTGTTATCTTGGAAAAGGAAACAGTAACTTGAAGACTTTAAGATTCATATTACTACTTCACAAAAACATTATCAAAGGTGAAGCTAGGAATCATTCTAAAGAATTTGAGCTTTATTTTAATTTTCTTAGTTAATCCTTTGGGTTATAGAAGAAATTATAAAAATCTTGATAGGATATCAGTGAATTTAAGACTTCGAGCTTAAGCACTTTTTTTAGTCCCACTGAAGCAACGAAGGACTTTGCGCCTTTATGGACACTTTGCTTCTTTACGTATCTATATTATATTGTTCTTTCTTTCCAAGTTATATTTGTCTCAAATAAATTGTAAGAATTTTTTCTGCTCTAATATTGTAAATTCTTTCTTGAAAAGAGAGGAAAAGAATAACATTTGTCTTGAAAAAAGAGGATAAGATGATGTACCACCCATGTTAGAATAGGAGTTAGAAATTTGTACCTTATTTTATTAGAATAGAGTAGTGAATAATAGGGGGAGCCTTCCATTAATAATTAGGAGAGATATAATCTCATGTTGTTGTGGTTGAAACCACAATTTTGTAAACGCTTCTCGAGTCGACAAAATTTTCAACTAACAATTTTTTTAGAGACTTTGTTGGGGAAAACGATACACGTTCAAAAGACTCACGCTTTTGTTTGAAGTATATTGTTTTTATTTTTTTGTTTTAATTGTTATACATATATCTTCTTGTGATAAGTTTCTAAAGTGTCTAATCTGGCTGGTTGAAGTTATACTCGTGGTAGGCGAAATCAAGGTATTGTTGACCCTGTCTTTGAACTTTTGCAAAAGAACAATTTTAACTATTTTCCTTCCAGAACAGTATCACCTTTACAACGTACAAGAAGTTATCCTCCCACAAATGAAAGATCGCCTATTCCAAGTGAATCTTCCAGTGCTTCAAGAAATTTGGTGATACCACAAGTTCAAAGGTTTGTGATACATCCATATCAACTTGTACAAAATATAGTATCAATGGCAGCTCAAGGTCCTTGGGGACAAAATTTTGGTCCTCTCAATTTGACTCCTCCTCTCCATCCCCTTCCACAAGGTCCACGAAATAATGTTCCAAAATTATATGGAAATGGAAAACAACATCCCGATGAACATATTGTAGAGTTTCACATTGCATGTGGAATTCTTGGTGTTGAGTATGAAGGTATCTCTATTCATCTCTTTGTCGAGACTTTGCAAGGTGTTGTGGCTGACTAGTTCTATCATTTGGCACCTTAGACCACTACTACATGGGATATTCTCAAATTCCATTTTGAGACACATTTCAAAACATCCAAAGATGGTCACACTCTCTTGGCTCAATTGACTTCCATGAAGAAAGAGCCATACGAGCCCATGAGAGATTTCCTTTCTAAGTTCAACAAATTGAAAAATAGAATTTCTGCCAACTCTCAACCAACTGCTGAGAATCTCAAATGTTTCTTTATAAATGCTTAGTTATCGGAGGTTAGTTTCTTGTCAAGGAGAACACCTCTCGTTGATGTGATAGTTGCACAAACTCAAGTAGTGGAAATTGAAGACCATTTGATTCTTCTTGGTAAGATCAAGAAAGATCCTAACAAAACAAAAGTAAGTTTCTCTATTCCAGAAGTTTTCGGTTCTTCTTCTTAAAATATCACTGATCATATGCTAAAAGGGCTTGCAAATGAAGTGCTTTCCTTGAAGAAACAGATTTCACAGACATCATATCCAGCTCCATAGAAAAATGTTCCATGAATAACATATCCCAATAATGCAAGTAATTTTGCTGCAAAAAATCATGTAAAATTGCCTCCTCCTCCAGAGAGGCTAGCACTTGAAGCTCCTCCTTTCGATTTACCAGTTGGTTATTTTTAAGTAGAGCAAGGCAATTTTTAATCTTCCAAGGAAGATGTTGCAGCCCTTTTCCAAGAGCATGGTGAAGAAGCTGTTGGCAACTCTACTATTGGTTACATGCATTTTGAAGAATCTCCCGAGGTGGTTGATGTAAATATCAATGTTATTCTCATTCATTCACATAATCAGCCTAATCATTCTAAATATGATGGTGCAAAGAGAAAGGACACTCCTCAATTGTCGGTTAAAATTGCAAAGAGGGGAACTCCTCTTCCTACATTACCCAAAAGTGTTCGGAGTGATAATCAACTAACTGATCCTACTCAACCCCCTATGGTTTCAAATGTATCTAAGACTAGTGTCAGTAATATTAAACTTCATGATGTGTCTTTACCTTCTTTTTCAAGTCCTTATCAGACCTTTGATATAATTGACCATGCAAGAAAGACTAAAATCCAAAAGTCAGAGATTGAACATCTACAATCTAATCTAGACTAGTTTGATAGATTGGTCAAATTTGTAAAGGATAGAGATTCTCAACCTGCTATGAATTCTTCCCAAAATAACCTCATGTTATCTGAGCCCAAGAGTATTCACATCCTTTCTATATTTCCTTATTGATAAATGGTTTTAAGTTGAACAATTGCATTATTGATTATAGGTCCTCAGATAACGTAATGCCTCTCAAGGTTGCTAACGCCCTTGGTTTGACATTGACTAAAACTTTTGGTCACTATTATTCCATGGAAAACAAGCAAGTGCCTCTTGTTGGGAAAATTAAGGATGTGCAATTTGCATTCACGTCATTCCTTGAAAAGAAAATTAAAATAATTGTTTTGGTAGCTGATGTTCCTGCTTCATATGGAATGTTGCTGGGATGCAATTTCTGCAAAGATGTAGGCGGTGAGTTGCATATGGATATGACTCAAGCCAAAATTCCAGTTAAGAGAGTTATGTAGAAGTTGATTCCTGAAAGAGAAACCAAGTACACGGTGGTGAAATCTAATGATCCTCATGCTCATATTTTGTTCAAGTTAGCAGGTATGGGAAACTATTATCTACATATTGATGAAGTTTTTAAATTTTCTGAGGAATGGGTTGAAGTTTCAGCATCTGAGGCATTAGATTTGTCTACCAATGATGATAGTGAAGAATCTAGTTCTTCATACATTTTTTATTCCGATAAGTTGTAGATGCATGTGAAGATCAAGAATCAGACACATGCTCTTCTAAGTTCTTTGTCATGGTTGATAAAGGTGAAAATTCTTCCAATCAAGATCAAGTTCCTTTTTCCCACAACAAAGATATATCTATGACTTCTATTGAAGATACTACTGATGATGCCTAGATATTGGAATTAGATGGTAGTTGCATCTCAGTTGGTTCGGTTGCAGGCGTTGTACTCATTTCTCCTCAAGGAGAGTTTTTTCCCTTTTCCTTCAAATTGCAGTTTTCCAATACTAACAACATAGCTGAGTATGAGTCCTTGTTGTTGGGTTTCGAAGTTGCACATAGAAGGGGAGTTAAGAATTTGCATGCACAAGGTGACACTGAGCTAGTGGTGTGCTAGGTGAGATATATCTATCAAACCAAAAACGATAGGTTCAAACACTATCGCAACCTTGTTTGGGACAATATTGAAGATTTTGTCGCTTTCAATATTTATGTGGTCCCAAGAGACTTCAATGACAGGGCATATTCTTTGGATACTTCTGCTACTCTCTTGATCACGCATAAGGATTTCAATCAAGAAAGATATTCCATTGAATTGGTTTCAAGGCCAAGTGTTCTAGACAATTGGGATCACTGGCAAATCTTTAATGATGATAAGAACATCATTAATTTCCTCGAAGTTAAAGATGATTTCAACAACCTCTACTTTAAGGGTAGCAAATATTTTTCTTCAGATTTGACTTCAGACAAAGAATGTGAACAAGAAGAAGAAATTCTACAATTGAAAAGTAATAAGATTCCCAAGGGTCTCGTCTCACTTGAGAAATTGTTTGATAAGCATGATAGGTATGTCAAGCGGCAACAACAGGTGTCATCAGATGATGCCATGGGATATGAGAAATATAACATCGGATCGGAAAGTGTTCCGAAATTTGTAAATATTGTTAATAATTGTACTTTAGCTGTAAGGGAGAAATTATCCCTCAATCCTTGACTCTAAACCAAATTAATTTGGTAGAGTGGTTACCTCTCAATCAAACGAATTTCATGGAATGATCTTCAATTGTTAACTTTAAATTAACAAATTTAATAGAATAGTTACCCTTCATCCCTTAGGTATTAGGACAAAATAATTGCCCCTTAATTTTGACTCTAAACCAAATAAATTCTATAAATGAATTTAATAAGATGATCTTCAATCCTTAACTAAAGTAAAAAAATATGACAAAATACTTATTCCTTCACCCCTAATATTCTAAATCAGGATCCCTTCAAACTTTAACTCTACACCAAAGATAATTTATTATTCTAAGAGGCGTACCCTACAGTTGCAACACAATGTTATTGAGTTCATATACATAAAAAAGAATGCATGACAGTTACACATAAATGATGGTTACAATTCCATTACAAGCATATTTTAATTTTTTTTGGCAATCTGTTCTTTGAAAGACCTGCGATAGAGTGGGAATATGAGAAAGCTAAAATAATTAATCACTCGAAACTGATTGAAGGGAGCATATCGTTGTTCACTCGTTTATAAGTTTTAGAGCAGTGATGAACATGGAATTAATTCCAACAAAAAACCATCACATTTTTTTTTTTGTATTTGGATCTAAAATCCATGCTTGCCTCATTGGGAGGAAAGAATCCACTGTAAGTTCTTTTTTTTTTTATAATTTTTTTGTTTTAATGTCAAATGTAATACAAAGTGAATGATAGTTCTTCTTTTATTATGGTGTGCAATGATTCATTTCTTGGCTCCAGGGCTCTTCAAATCATTATTGCAACATATGGATTTCTGCTCTTTAAGCATATTTAGATGAAAAACTTAATCATGCATCTATTTATATATACATTTTATTAGATTGATTGGATATAATTGTCTCGAATTACAAAATGTAAAATAGTGAAAATTAAATCTTTGAAACACAAAAATGATGTCTATAATTTGAATCATTTTCTTTTGAAACATAGTTCTTGTATGTCATTATTAGGTTAGGTTTAAAATATTTTTTAAACCATATTCCACTATTTCTAGAAGCTCCATCTCTTAAAGCATGTTCCATGTCTTAAGTAGTCTTAATAAAGTCTTTACTGGGTTCCAATATCCAACAAAAATAATATCTACATTTTGTGAGAGTATCATGGAAGTTATTGTGGATTGTTCATAGCTTTGTGTTCACTGCCTTAGATTAGCATGGATAGCCATGGTGTTCTCACAACCTTCAATTCATTCATGGGCATTATGGCAGCCTCAAAGACTTCAATGTAACTACTAAAATTATTATCTCCATTCTTACTTTGGATGCCAATGTCAGTTATTGTAGAAGTTATCTATTAAGGATGACAATAACAATATTTTTCTATGATTGAGCATGTTAGAGGTTGGTATTTGTTGCATGGATCTTTTGATTTTCTAGCTTGCGAGTTGCACTTTTCAACACAAATATGTGACATTCTACTGATCCAAGAATGTAAGGATTCCATTTTTCCCTTAAGGACAAATATGCATTAGTCGACATTAGTAAAGATAATGTTCCAAATGATAGTACTATTATGATATTAGTCCTAACTTGGAGAAATACAATTATTTTAAAAATCAATTTTCTAATAGCAAGTGATACATTGCATGTGCCTATAGATCACATGCACAAATTGTTGTACCACACAATGATTTATCACTATACATTTATTATGTAGTTTGAAAATCTACAATTAACCACCTTCCCTTAGGTAGCTTGGTGTAAGCCAAATGCTCTTGTAACATGTAAGAGTTATGTGACTTGGCATTAAAGTATTCTAAACTACCAAACAATTGTAGCAAAACCAACAATTATAACTTTTGGACCTCTTACCAATATATTAAGAAAATGATAATAAGTGTTATGAATGCAAATATTATTTCAATGAACTTCGTAATTACGTTGAAGGCATTCCTTATATGAACTCAATCCACTAACTTATGTGATCAATGGTTTATGTTTATATAGAGACTTGCAAAGCGATTGCAATGTCTAGAGCCATTGGATCATTTCAATAATAAATTTCTAATTTGCTATTAAATATTGTAAATTACCATTTCTTTAGTAAATATGATAAGATGACCAAAAAAAATTGCACACAAAACATTTTTTTCATATTTACTATTATATATTAAAAATAGTTTCTATATTTAAATTAAAATTGGATAATTTGAAAAATAAATATCTAAAAAGAAAATATTATAATCTTAAATTAATATGTGTTTCTCAAATAAATATGATAAAATGATATAACTTGCAACAAAACCAAAAATCTTAAATATACTATTAAATTAAAAATAATTTTTTATATTGATATTAAAATTATTCAAGATAACATTTAAAATATTATAAAATGAAAAAATCATTTGTAATCTCATCTTTAAAAAAAATTAAAAATATTATATTATATTCACTTATATATATTTTTTTAAATTAACTAATAATCTCCTCTGAAATATTATATTTATAAAATTATATATAAAATATAAAAAAATAAAACTATAAGATTTGATACATTTTCTATTTTCCTAGAAGATTTGATTCTAATTTCTTATTAAAAATTTAAAAAAATATTTATATTTCTCAATAAATTAGAAAGTACATTGTTACTATTATGCTTTTAATTTTTGTTTGAGTAGTTTTCTAAAGTTAGTGACAATATTTTTTTATTAGATTTTTGTAGTTTTTTTAAATTATAAGTGCAGGTCCCCATGTTGCTAGGAGGAGCTGCTCAACATTTTTAGGAGCAATTGAGTTGCTCAACATTTTAGGAGCAATTTGTGATAAAATCATTGTTTATTTTTATGCAATCTTCTTAAGTTATTTTTCTAAATGAAATTATTAGTAATATTTTTGCAAATAAAATTTGTAAGCAAAATTGTAGGCAAATACAAAGGAGAGGAAAAAATATGGTGAAGCCACATGTTAGATTTTTCAATAACCACCACTCCTTATTTCTAGCCCCCCTTTTTTTCAAAGCTTATTTTCAATTTTTATTTTACATGGGAACATAAGCACCACATGGGGACATGGAGTGATAAATTTTCTTCCTAACTTGGTGAAATATACTTTTTAAATAATTTAATTGTTTAATGATCTTTTTATGTGATGAACTAGAAAAAAAATTTATACAATTTTAAATTATATTATATATTTTTTATATGATTTTTTAAAATTTAAAGATATATATAATTAACGTTAAAATTATTAATAAATAAATAAAATAAATATATTATTTTATGAATGAATTAAATTATTATTTATTTTTTAAAAAATTAATAATACAAATAACATTTTAGGATTTATTATTTAAATTGTTTAACATATTTTTAAAATAGTCTTAGAGTAATTAGTTATGTATGTCGGGTAAGTGCACCAAGATGGTGAACAAAAAAGTGGCCACATGAAAAAAAAATGAAATTTTTCATAACCCGTGCGTGTTCTATGAAATTAAAAAACGTGCTAGGCTTGGTAGCCAAAAATAATAATGATAAAAAAAGTTCCTCAAAATGCGTACATTATATTTCTTCACACCCACGGGTTTTGGCCATTTTTAACGCCAAAAACCGTGGAATAGTAGTGCAAATAAGCAAAAAAATCTCAGAACCCGCGTGTGTTTTGCATCATTTTGCATTTTTTTGACATTTAGAGAAATTTACAACAATGCCACCCTGTCGAACAGGTAAGATTTCATTATTTTTATTATTTTTATTTGTATTTTAATTGAAGTAGGGTTTTTAATTGATTTAAGTTTTTTAATTTATTAATTTGATGTCAGATTCTACAAGCAATCCCCAAAAACGAAATAGACAACAAAGACCTCCTTGTGCACAAGCAACACAAGCAAACCTTGGAAACATTGCACATGAGCAACAAGAAAACCCTCAAGACGTTGCTCCACAACCACAAAATTCTCAAAATGTTGCTCCTTAACAACCACCACCACCCCTAAACCCTCTACATCCTCCATTAGATCGTGTAGATGCCACATAAGAGGATCTCATCAATCACCTTACACAAAATAGTGCCCAAATTTCTATATTGATGAATAGGTTGAGGTCCTCTAGTCTTGAGCACCACTCAACCCTCGCCACAATGCTAGAAAGAATGGCAAATAGTGCAAATGAGGTATCTAGGGAGGTTACAAAATGGGGTTCATGGAGGGATAGATGTCAAACATTTTACGCAGATGGGTTGTCATATGATCAAGTTAAAAAAAAAAGGGCATACTTAAAGGTGACATATGTGCTCTTTTCACTGATCCTATTACTAGTAACAATCTAGAAGAAAATACGTCTCAGTTTCCTATACATTGGTGTGTTCATGCTAGGCTAAAAGCAACTTTTTGGGATAGGTGGTATATGGTCTTGACCAACCACCTTGTAATAATTGGGATGTGCCTCTATATTTTTTGAGAAATTTGTATTGTGAGTTTATCCTCAGCAAGAAGCCGAATTACTTTGACATTCGACAGTTTCAAGTTAGAGGGAGAGGCTCTGCGCATGATAGACCTGGGGCCCATAGGGTGGTACATCCACAACATAGGAGGTGTGCAACTCCTAAACCCATGGTTCATGTCACCGTCCTTATATCCTTGAAGGAGTCTATGGAGTTACAAACTCTTTAGGAAGCTACATCATTGACTAATATCATTGTTAAACATGGCACACGGTTGGTCAGAGCAGAGGATGTTCCAACACCTGTGACACCTGCTTCATCAATGACACCTCCTTCATCAGCGTCACCTCATGCATAATTTGGCATGGGCCAACCCATTCAGCATATGTGCGCCACCTGTTAGGGTGTATGTTTTGGTGTAGACACTAACACGAATGAGAATGGTTCGACATCTCATTCATGTACATGTTGTGGGAGTAGATGCCATGCTTCCACTACAAAGGATATGGCCCTCACCAATGACCTGATGAGTATGTTGTTCTCTCGCGATCAGACAAAGGTGCGTTTAATTCTGTTTATGACATTTTATCAATTAAGTGACTAAATCTTATAAAAATAAATGAATTTTTATTTTTAGAAAAATTTGAAGTGACATATAAATAAAATGCATTGCGGGTGGTGGGAGTACACCATGCACTTTTTCAGTCGACTCTACGATCAGAAGTAGTTTCGCCACCGAAGGTAAAGATTTGTAAATTTGTTAAAAATATAATAATGCATTGGTTTCAAAATATCTTTTGTTAATATCTATGTATCATTACTTGGTGTTTTATAGGGCTTATCAGGGGCTGAGATGTCCCAACTTGATGATATCATGCTTTTGACCATTGACTTTGCCCTAGATAGCTTTGCGGTACCATTTCGATTTAGATATTGTTGACTTAGGTGATATATTAAATACATGCTCTTTTCCCTTATGTTAATTTTTTCCTATTAGTTTACCCCACCTACCTCGAGGACATCTCATGTGAGAAAGCCATCCTCCAGCACTCCAAGGTAGGAAAAGATATCCTCCCAGACACCCAAATGACAAAAGGTAATTCAATACAATTTAAATTCATTTGTTGAAATGTATCATGATTAAACATGTATATGTAGATATTGATAAATGCACTTAATTTATTTGTTCTATATACATAAACAAATGGGGTTTACATAATTAATGAATGCACCTGATGTCGATGAGGTTCAACAGAGGGAAGAGGTAATATCTTCATATTCACTTTGGATTGCATTCTTATTTGTTCGAAATATCGAAATCATTTTATGTCTATATCATATGTTATCATTTTTCATACATGAAATGGTAATAGCTGCATCAGATTCGACTATGGCTCCTAAGGTTACATGAGAACTATCCGAGGCTCCGGTGTGCATTGTTCTACATATGTTAAACATATTTGTTTAGAAATAAGTACATTCATTTTTAGTTTTCTTATCTAGTTTGTTAACAACTTTGGGTTATTAACTTGTATTAATTGTTTTTAACCTATTACAACCCCCTTCCAAACTTCCTACTGATGCTCTACCATTCCATTTCATTAGAAGTCCTACACATCAAAGATGGGGTCCAACACGATAGAGGGAAGAGGTATGTCTGTCTTAGATAAACTCCTTTTCTGTAGTACCCCTCCTTGATCAGCCTCTTTTGTATATTTTGAGTTACTTCAGTGATCTGTGGAACATTATTGTATTTTGATTCGGATATTATGCGATGTTATTTCATGTTTTATCTGGATTTATGGTGTATGATTTTATGCATTATTTCAGTTCTTATGATTAATGTTATTTTATGGATCATTATCATGGATTGACACTTTTCCATTCTATTGCGATGCGTCATTTATATGTTGCGTGTTTGTAAGTGTATTGGGATGCGAGGGGATGATTTTCCTTCACTCACTCCAGTGAGATAGGGAACATCATGATTCTCCTTCAATAGTGTGTTTACCGTGTCTGTATATATATATTGGTCTATATGCACGTGTGGTTCTTTGGTGTAGGACATTGCAGGTACTAGTACCGGGAAGGTACGGGGTATTGACTCTACTTGGTTTTGCAAGTCCGAGCATGCCTTATATATCTGATGGGAGTGGAGGAGATAGTTGTTGTACCCTAGCTTGACCGCAGTTACACTCGTGTGAGTGTTGTCAGTCGGTTGTCTTTCCTCGTCTGGCTGTTATGCATGTCATGGTGCCTTGGTTTGGTCATTTGAGAGTCGTCATTTGATTTGTCTTGGTTTTGCATGTTTCCATTATTTAAATGGTTATTTAATTTAAATGGATGATTCTATCTTATGTTGGTGTAATCATTTAATTAATATGGTTTGTGATTATTGTTTATTTAAATTAATGATTGCTAGATTAAATGGTTAAAATGGCTTGATTTATTGTGTAAAGTTGCAAGTGATATTTATGTGAAATAAATAAATTGCCTAGCCATTTAAAAAGGTAAAATGCTTATGTTGGAAGAAAGTAATTTGGAAAAAGAAATTAATAAAAGCTTTCCTTTTTGACTTATGCTTTTTCATTTTAATTGTTGGAAAGAATTATTATTTTATTTTGGAAAAGAAATTAATCTCATTGCCTTTTAGTTTTAAAATATTTTAAATTTGATTGGATGAAAAACTTTAACCTAGAAGCTAGGGTTAAAAGATATTTTGGGCATCCATTCAAAAAAAAAAAATTCACAGCAGGAGAAGAGGAGAATTTTTGGAGAGAAAAATTATAGAAAAAAATCCTGGAGGAGCTGGAAATTCGTCCTAGTTGCAAGACTAGATTTGCTTCATTCCTTTTGCTTGCTAACTGCTTCAAGGTTGGAGGTTCCCTTCTTGTTTTGAATTTGTTTTGTAATTTTCAGTTTGCTTCCTGTGCATGGAAATTTATTCAATCTTCCTGTAGATGTTTGTGGAATGATGGAAATGGAAGAATTAGTGTTTATTACTGTTGGTTTTGTGGAATCTATATCATGTGGTTGCTTTTAGGAAGGAAATGGTTCATTTCCCTATTGGTTGTGTGTTTTGTTCTTGGAAATTAATTTCTTGGTTTACCTCTTCTTTTTGGAAAAGAATGATTTAGATTGGTTTTGCTGAGTGCATCCTAGTATCTTTTTGCCAAGATTTGATTAGCTAATGCTTCCAGTATGTTTATTTCACCAATTACCTTGTTGGTAAATATTCCTTGAGATTTTGGATTTGGCTTTGTATGTGTGTGCCCGTGAAATAATTCTGGAAATGAATCGTTCCTTGTGTCAAACAATTTGGTGGTTTTATGGTTTCTGAATGCTTGTAGGCAGTGTTTTTGTCTCTGATTGTGGACCTTACCGCTCCCGTGATGGGCTCGCCCCATCACGTGAGTCGGTAGTGTTTGCTACCGTAGGTAGCAGAATTATCGATCAGCAGCACTGCTACACAGTAGCAGCGCTACCAGTCGGTAGGACTGCTATCGATTGGTAGCGGCTACTACTGACAGTGGTGGCACTACCGGTCGGCAGCACCGCTTCCAGTTGGGAGCAGTGCTATCGGTTGGTAGCGGCTGCTACCGGCGGTGGCGGCACTACCGGTCAGTAGCACCACTTCCGGTTGGGAGCAATGCTATCGATTGGTAGCGGCAGCCTCGACCGGTTGGGCTATTGCCAGCGGCTACAGCACAATCGGTAACCAGTGTCTGTTGCCTGACAACAGCATTCCCGCAGGTTTGTTTGGCCCCACTTTGTTTGGAGCCCTTACTGGTCTCCAAAACCGGTTTATGTTAAGAACTTAAATTTTATAAATGGAATGTTTAAAGTGGTATTGCATGATGTAATGTGATTTTCATGTGAATTTTATTATGTGGTTAATGAATTTATCAATGAAAATTAAGGCATGAATTAGAGATTCAAATTGGTAGATTTGGATATATTTTGAAAATGATTTAAATGCCTATTTGGAATTCATGTTATAACCGATTGAATGTTTAAATGTGGATTTCATTCCTGGTGGAATATTGATTTGGGAATTGAATAATGTGACTGTTGCAAGAGTGTTCTATTTAATTTCAATCAATGATGTTGCAAGTGCTTATGATGCTAATATTCTCAAAGATTATCTGAGTGCGGATTTGATGTATTTAGTTGTCCTTGCAACTGTGTATTGTGATATTTTGGTTTGTGGTTCAGTCATCCTATGGTGGTGTAATTGGTACCTTTGACCAAGTGATATTTGTTGGCTCCGTTGTCTTAACCATGTAGTGTCTTTGCCTTATGGTTGGTCAAGAGTTAGTATGTCCTTGTTTGACCACTTGTTTCTGATAGTGGTGTTATGGCTGTCTGCTTCGCCATAGGGTCCTTGGGGAGTGACCATGCTTGTGTAGTGTCCTTTGAGAGAGTGGCTTTCGCTTGGGGGTTGCACCCAAAGTGGTAGGCATTACGACCCAATGGAAGTCAGATAATAACTGGTAATCTAATGAAATGATTAGGTGGGTAGTATCATAACATTAATAAAGATAATTGTACCTCATGCATAGGTGAGTGCTAGTACAGGGCTCATAATGTTTCGAGAAGGCCTAGAATGGCAAACCAACCACCTTGTCTTCACGAAAGGCTAGTAGGGTCCGCATGAGACTTAGTTGGAGCCGGAGGTTTGGGAGAGGTTACCAGGACAGAGAGCCGGGACCTATGAGGGCCTACCAGGGTAACCATCTTAAGCTATGTAATGACACTCTCTCATTTGGTTCACTTGTGTTTTGTGATGTCAGTTCACTTGTGTTTGTGAAGGTGAGTCACCTGGATTCTTGTGGAGTCTTATTGTGCTATCATGGAGTCATATTGTTTTGTCGACCATGTCATGTTTATGCTTATTTGAGGGTCCTCAACTATCTCCTAGCACAGTGGGGTGATTCCATTTGGGAATTACATGGTCTGGTGGTAGTGCCACTTCCCATCGGATGTTCCAATTTGTGCCTTCATATTGGCTTCGCAGGTGTTCCTGTGGTTCGTGACTCATGCTTCATCTCATGTTTTGGAGATTATTGGTATTTGTAGACCTATGTGGTCATTGTATCATTGTAATATTGATCTTATGTAACCTTGTAATTGGATGAGATCTATCCTTTATGTTTATTGAGAAGCTATGTATTGGAAGAGCAATGTAATCCTATGTTTAGATGTTTTTTTTTGTTATCAGTTCCTTGATGTCGATAGTAAATGCTTATGGAAGTGGAGATTATGTTGTATCCTTTCAATCTTTCTATGATGAATCTTTATTTGCTTATGGCTTCTTGTGACCATTGAGTTATGATGCATATGTGGAATTTATGGTTTTGTGGAAGTTATTCTTGAAGTTAATTCTTTGTTGGTAACCCTTAAGGAATTCTGGTGTTAGTCTTCCACTTGTGTTATCGTGCATGTTGTGTAAATGCACTTATGATGTTTATACTTTTAAAAAAAAATTGTTTCACCCTTGTTGTGAGTTTTTCCTTCGGGGTTCCTAGCGGGGCATTACATTTTCACTAAGTGCACAACAGAGTTGAAACCCTCTTGTTAACTCCATTTGGATCACTTACCATGGATATAAGAAATGATTGTAACTGATTCATCTATGAATTTTCCTCCTATGACCATAGGAGATCCATTTGAGGCTCTGATATGCTTTTGTTTTTTAGTCTATTCATTTTTATATATATTGTGTTTTTTGACATATATGTTATTAACTTGTATTAATGTTGTTTTACCAGTTACAACCCCCTTTAGGACTTCCCAAAGATCCTCAGCCTCACCCAATTGCAGAATAAAGAGATGAGGTAATCAACATTCCAACTTCAATCAATTTAGAGTTCAGTATTTAGTTATTTTGATGTTATATTGAGAAAATATATCTTATTCGACATTTGAATTGTCCTTGTGCAGCCACCTAAAGAACCGCGTACTACTTCGAAGAGGCTCGATTTTGATGATCCGCCATAGTCATAGATACCAATAGAGACATATAGTTATAGTTGTGGTCATTGAAGGACCAATGTTTGTATATATTCAACATTTGTATATGTATATATCCACTTTGGCAGACATGACACATGCCGCATTTTTGTAACTATTATTGATTTGGCATCTATGCCATTTTTTGATATGTACACAATTATTGTTCATTTTGATATATATGAAACTTGATATTCGATCCAATTTGTTCATTTGTATATATATGAAAGTTGATATTCAATCCATTTTGATATATATGAAACTTGATATTCTTGAAACTTAGTTATTTGCAATTGAAATGTGATCAAACTTGTTCATTGTGTATATGTCTTGAAATGTGATCCAATTTTTTCATTACATGTAACTCATATGGCATATACTTTTAAAATAGGTTGTTCATATTGTGTATACCCACGTACCCAAGTACCGACACCGGTAATGCTCCAAGATATCGCCCTCCAAAAATCGCTGCCCGATTTAGCTTAGTGCATCTTAGGAGCACTTTGGTTCGGCGTGCTCCAGAAAGTTTGAGATACTCTGTGGGAAAAATGAGGTCATCACTAGCATTTACATGGCCAACTAGATCTAATGGAGAAAATGGTTTGGTGCCATGACGAACGGTTTGAAAGATGCACGATTATGCAACTTTCAACTAAGCAACAATGCAACTTTTGGAGTCAACTGAGATCGGGTCGCCAAATCAAAACCAAGTGGAATCTCCCAAAACTGAGATATGTTGTTGTAGGACTTGGTAAGATAGTCCTTTTACATCTCTCAAATCACCGATACCCCTCACGAGCTCTGAGATATCGCCCTCCAAAAATTGCTGCCCAATTTGGCTTAGTGCACCTTAAGAACACTTCAGTCCGACATGCTCCATAACATTGAAGATACTCTATGGGAGAAATGAGGTCATCACTAGTGTTTACCCAACCAACCAGAGCTAATGGAGCAGACAGTTTGGTGCCACGATGAACGGTTTGAAAGATGCACAATTATGCAACTTTCAATTGAGCAACAATGCAACTTTTGGCATCAACCGAGATCAGGTCGCCAAATGAAAACCAAGTGAAATCTCCCAAAACTAAGATACATTATTGTAGGCCTTGGTAAGATAGTCCTTTTGTACCTCACGACTCACTGATACCTCTCATGAGCTCTGAGATATCTCCCTCCAAAAATCGCTGCCCGATTTGGCTTAGTGCACCTTAGGAACACTTCGGTCCAGTGTGCTCCAGAATGTTAGACATACTCCATGGGTGAAATGAGCTCATCACTAGCATTTTACTGACCAACCAGAGCTAATGGCGTAGAGGGTTTGGTGCCATGATGAACGGTTTGAAAGATGCATGATTATGCAACTTTCAACTGAGCAATAATGCAACTTTTGGCATCAAATAAGATTGGGTCGCCAAATGAAAACCAACCGGAATCTCCCAAAACTGAGATACATTGTTGTAGGCCTTGGTAAGATGGTCCTTTTGCACCTAATGACTTGCCAATACCCCTCATGAGCTTCGAGATATCATCCTCCAAAAATCGCTGCTTGATTTGGCCTAGTGCACCTTAGGAACACATCGGTCCAGCGTGGTCCGGAATGTTAGAGCTACTCCGTGGGAAAAATGAGGTCGTCACTAGTGTTTACCTGGTCAACTGAAGCTAATGGAACAGATGGTTTGGTGCCATGATGAATGGTTTGAAATATGCAACTTTCAACTGAGCAACAATGCAACTTTTTGCATCAACAGAGATTGGGTCGGCAAATGAAAACAAAGTGGAATCTCCCAAACACTATTGTAGGCCTTGGTAAGATGGTCCTTTTTCACCTTACGACTTGCCGATACCCCTCACAAGCTTCAAGATATTACCCTCCAAAAATCACTAACCGATTTGGCTTTGTGCACCTTAGGAACACTTTGGTCCGGCGTGCTCCAGAATGTTAGAGCTACTCCATGGGCAAAATGAGGTTGTCACTAGCATTTACCCGACCAACCAGAGCTAATGGTGTAGATGGTTTGGTGCCATGAGGAACAGTTGGAAAGATGCACGATTATGCAACTTTCAACTGAGCAACAACGCAACTTTTGACATCACCCACGATTGCATCGCCAAATCTCTGTTCGTCTTTCGTGGGCATGAACCACCACCACCAACACATCTAGTTGGGTGGGTATACCCAAGGCATGGTCCATTTTTGGCTCCTCGCTCACCTGAACACTTGCCGACATACCCTACTAATAGTGTCCCTTAGGTGCCTTAAGTGTACAAAAGTGACGAACTTTGTTGGGGTATTTCTCTCAATCTGGGGCACCTGCATATGATCCGTCTGAAGTTGCAAGATCCATGTCAAGACTAAATCACTTATGAAGCCTTACAAACATGTCAAGACTGATCCAAATAGCCCATTTCCACTATCCAAAAGCCTATTCAACCTAGATAGACCTATTTGACCAACTTTGACCATTAGGGCCTAATAGGCCTATGAAGTACATTTGTGGCTCAAATGGCCTTACATCAACATCAAATTGAACAAACCACATAAAAAAAAAGAAAACATTAACCATGGCCTTATTACATTGATTATGAAGATTTTGGCCTTGTAGGCCTCTTGGGACTACAAATGAGGGCTTTCTCAAACACACCCCTCCAAGGCTTCACAACTCCAACAATGGATCAAACACCTTTCATATAATCTTCACAAACACTAGCAACCATAAAAACACCCTCTCATTCAGAGATTCCACCCAGACCAACATATGGCACCTTGTATGCATTATGCCAAATTTTAGGACAGTCAATATAAATGCACAAAATGAATTAAAGGAACCTCACACCAGTTCCAAATTAAAGTTAAAACATTGCCCTATCACTTACAAAAAGAATCAGATCAAAAGATGTTATGAAAATAAAGTTACAACAGTTGAAAGTTCTGATTTTAGGCCAAAATTGCAGAAAAAAAATGTATTTTAACTTGTACATAAGTATTTAAACTTGTCTAATGCCCATTTGGGCTCTCAAACAGTACATGAGTATTTAAACTTGTCTAATTGCATAAAAACCAATATATTTATAATAAAATGGTACAAATTTGGGCTCTCAAAATTTGCAAATCAGCCCCATGGACACTTTTATATATAAAATCTGGCATCTAATATGAATGATCAAGCTCATTACTGTTTACATATACAAAATTTTGCATCTAAATATGCACATTACAACACATTGATGTTTTTATATACACAATTTGTCATCTACATATGCACATTACAACTCATATGCACATAGAGCACCTCCAAAAAAGTGAAGTTACAACATTTCGCAAAAGATATATACAAAATTATCAAAATTATTCTACCATATTGTAGAATTATTCTTCTAGATGGCCCAAAATCAATCAAGTGAACCTTTTGGATCAACTCTAACCCTTAGTGTTTGAAGTATTGCCTCGTGGTTAGATTCATGAACTTTCCACAAATTCTTGTTAAGAGGTCTACCATGATATTTAATCAATTGAATATTTGTTTCAACAAGAAGGTTTGAGTAATGAAGAATATGTCTATGTGTCTCAAAGTCCTCAAACAACCAGGCATTATAATTTTTGATGGGGTACCTGCATTTTATAGAAGGATAAGTTAATGCCAAAATCAATACAATGACTGACAAATAAATGAGCTTAAGAAGTCTCAATACAACTTGACACAACAACGGTACCTTCTAAGACATGTCCCTGTCACAACAACAGATCCTATTGGGTACTTAATACCCTCTCCATCAATGACTGTAGAAGTCAATTTCTTTTTGGCCTCAATACAATGACACAAAAAGTAATATGTTCCTTCTTCGTTGTTCTCATCCACAATAACTGCATATACATGACTTGCATTTAATAGAAGAATATAAGTTAATACCAAATTCAACATAAAGAACTAATAAATTGAGCTTAAAATTGATTTTACCCAAGTAACAAATTGCAACCCTTTACCTGGTTCAACTAGGTCTGATACATGGTCAAAATCTACTAATGATTCAATCTGGTTGATTTGTAGTGCTCTAGGAAGTTGATATGTATCTAGGGTTTACAAAGGTCTATAAGACCATTGGTCAACCCACTCTTTTGATTCACATTCATCCCACAAAAAATGCATACATGAAGAGAAAAACCATGCAATATGTCTGATATAAATAACTAGTGATGTTACATTTGAACTTCTAAATGAATGCATGTCACTTGATACTGTAAGTGTACAACAATCAAGATAGTTTTCAATGTTAGATTCATGTATTAACCAAAAATATGTAGAAACCATAGACTTACCTGCATTACCTAGTCCCATCGTAGAGTTACATCATTGCACAATTATTTCTGCATCTATTAACACTGCACCACCTTCGTACTTCAATTCCTCTCTGGTAAGAGCTCTTTTCACAGATGCTCCCACACCATCATGCTCTCTCTTTCCATTCCCCACCTCAGTGAAATTCCAAAAATTTTGCACACCACTTGTCACATGCATCCTAGTCCACCAATAGAACATCCTTGTATTCTTGAATTGTGCGGTGTAATTGTCCAACCATATTAAGTGTTGGTTGTATCTGATATCTCTTTCTCTTAAACTATCATAGAAGACTATAAAGAATCCTTGCACAAACTCTGAGGAATGAGTACGATGATCGCTGATACAAAAGTGATATTATCTTATAACCTTTATGTCCTCCTCGGTGCTATGATGTGCATGCACGAATGCTATGTGTACAAAAATTGTAACTTGTGTAGAGTGGTAATACATAGGTTGTACTTCATTTTACGGTTTTAGTGTATATTTCTCCACAAAATCAATGACATAGATAATAGTGCCAAGGGGGAAAATGTCCTTACACAACTTGAATTTCTTATCTAACCACTTAGCTCTATGTGTGTGACCTATGTACTCATACACTAGTTTCTCTTGAAACATCTTCATAAAATCAGCTACACATATATCCCTTTTCACTAACTCACACCTCTTTAATTCTTTTCCATCTTTAACACCATATGTGACTGACTTGTATTTTCCAATAGAAACTAGTTCCTTACCAATTTCATGTGTGCTATCCAGATGTAGGCATCTACGCAACTGTTGCAAACCATCACATGTAGGACAAAAACCTCTCAAACACATCATTTTATAGTAAATACACCCGTCATCTCGTCTACATAGTACACTTGAAATAAATTATCTCGGTGACTTAGGAGGTACTTGTAGACCACATTCCTTCAAAACATCGTTAGTGTGCAAAGTACAACATATAGCGATAAATATCATAATGCGTGGAAAATTCAACATGGACCCTACAACAACATGTAATACATGCATGATTAATCTTAACATAAAAATGGACCCTACAACAACATGTAGTACGTGCATGATTAATCTTAACATAAAATGGTTTAATGTCATCTCAAAAAATCTTTGACTAATTTTAATTTGAGGAAAGCTTTGAAGAAACCTTTCATAAAATTGTGTTTGAGTCATATCTAAATAGTGTTTTGGATGTGGCTCATGATTTATTATTCCAATTCGCCTTCTAACAACATCTATTTGGTGTGGTGAAACCCTTGTGTTATCATGCCAATATTTCTCAACTAACGTTCTTACTGCATCAACAACAACCTTGTCCTTGCGTGGGAGTCTACCTGAGAATTCCCAAAGAGAATTATTGTTAGGATCCTCAATTTTCTCTCACCTATCTAAGGCATGGTGTAGTGTGGCTCTACTTATCCTCAATGACTTGCTTGTTTTGTTTATTAAATGAGATTTTTTCATTTCCTTTCTCATCATGGTTGATGTGAGGACACGATGAGTAACATTAGCATCTTTAGTGCGTGATTTTGAACCAATGGTTTGGTATGCATCAAAAATATTTCTCACAATGGTTCTTTCACTATTATTTTCAGATGTTCTTAACCCCAAAATTTTCATTGTCTCTCTAAATTTCATATTTTTAATCATTTCAACAACTAATTGGCATCTTCCACTTTGATTTAAGTTTCTAAAATAGTTATTCCAAATTCTTCTACAAGTTCTTTCAAAAATTTTATCATGTATTGGCTTCACAATGTTTTCATCAATGTCTATTAGGAACTTTGGTTTTCTACGAATTATTATAAGAGGTGTTAATATTGGTGCATGCTCTTCATTTTCATTAGGTGCATTATGTGCATTGATCACATCAAATTCAAATGGTATATCTTCTTCAATTTCATTAACATGTGCATTCATCACATCATTTTCAAATGGTGTATGTTCATTGCATTCATCATATACATTTGAATCAGTGTATGTTGATCATTTTGATTTGGTGCATTCATCATATCAATTTCAATTGTTGAATGTTCATCACTTTCATTAGGTGCATTAGATGACGCGCCTTCATGTAATCTCCTGATACACTCCCTTTGTCTTTCCTTTTTTGCCTCTCTTTGTTCATGTGTTCCTCTCTTGTTCTTTCCCATTGTTGATATTGATTATCCTACACATAACATCATGATGACAATCCACAATCAAATAGAAAAAAAACAACAAATGATCATCATTTTGTTATAATCTAAAGTAACAATGATAAAATAACTTCAAAAACATTCCAAAATACAAGACAAATGGGTAAGTGCACAAAGATGGTGGTCAAAAAGCAAGGTATAAGTGGACACTTTTTTTCTGAAATCAGGCGAACCTGAACTTGGAGGCAAAATTTGAAAGTCATCCACTCAAGATATGAAGATAATCAAAGAACAAATTGTTGGTATTATGGATTAATTCATCATGTGTTGCATTGGTTTTGTCATTGATATCAACACTTGTCTTCTTGGAGGTTTGTTGAACCAACATATTGTGTTCGCTGACATGGTTAGTGTCTTATGAACAGTCACTGATATATGCTTCACCGACAGGTTATATTGTTCACCGACAGTGATGATAACTTAGTATCATCTGGAGATCATTTGGTTATGTCGAAGACATGGATTAGATGTTTGGATTTGGTGTTTTTCTTATTGGTCTAATCGGGTTGATAGATTTGCCTTTACCGACAGATAGGTCTAGGTTATGGATTGGTACATGATATCTATTCCAGATCAGCATGACACATTTTGGAAATGGTTTATTGATTGGATAATGTACAAATGTATTGAGTCGACATATTGTATCGCATCAATACTTATTTGTAATTGATTTAATTGTAATATATTTAGTGAGCCGACCTTAACATTTCGTCTTAGGTTTTGTATATATGATTGTAAGATCTTATTGAAGATCATCATGATGTGTGTGTGCGAATATTGAAGAGCGAAAATAAGCAGATCCTTATGCGAATCACGTAGATATTATCTGAAGGTTGAAGGAAAGGTTATTAAGGTGTTTGACACTCATGTTCAGAGCTTAAACCAGTACTGAATCCAACATTGCAGATGCTATTCTGAAGCAGTACATTGATATTGGATTTAACCATCCAATTGTAGTCAGTGTGACTCCTATTTTGTGATTGAGTAGTGAGCTCTAGTCGGTTGGCCTTTCTGCATGTGCAAACCCCATTTGTATACACTTACTATTTGTAGTAGTATCATATGATTATGGGTAAGTTTTCCCACCATGGTTTTTCCCCTTACAGTTTTTCCACATCAAAATATTTGTGTCATGTGTTGTGGATGTTGTTTCTCTTTCTGTTCCATGCATTAACTTAAATCGGTACTGCTATAATTGTTAATCTATCTAACCGGCATTTAAGTTTGGTTTACAACACTAAGTTTCAAGTTGAATAATTTGCATTTGGATTACAATTTATTGACAAATGATTCAACCCCCCTCTCAGTTGTCCTTCTCGGTTCCTAACACAAATATTATAGTACTCTGAATCTAGTTTCCAAACTACTAAACATTTTCAAAATTGGATAAGATTAAGGGGGTCAAATACTTCGCACATGAAAAACATACCTTGATTTTTACTGAAAAACATAACATAGTGTCTGACGTGCACATCAAAAAAGTCATAGTTAGATTTAGTATTTTGACAAATTCTTTGGCAAAAAGATATTTAAGAGTGAGCACTAGAAGATGTGTACTTTTTTGTAATTTTTTGTTAGAGTATTTTTTTAATGATTTTTCCAATTGAGCACATCCTGAAAATTAGGTACCTGTTTGTGTGCGGAGCATAAGTCGCACTAAACAAATTGAAAATACAATTTTTTTTCTTGAAATTGTAAAGAATCAAGTGCACTACAATAATATATAAAGTTTTTAAAATTTGGATAAGTATAACAAAAGTTATTAAAAAATGGTGCACCTATGTCTGTGAGAACTATGGAGACACTGGTAAAATAAATTCAATAATAATATGTTATTGTTGTTCAAATTAAAAAAAAATTATATGGTTAGAAAGCTCAGAAGATGGGTGAAAATATGGTGGCAATTTTAGAAATACCCACTTGATGAAGTGCAAACCTAATGATGACAAAGTCAAGAAACCAAGTCGATAAAATACCTATGGTAGAAAAAGTGTGTATGGGGTATTTATGGTGTAAGAAGCATGTACACTCTATCTTAACTATAAACAACACGTACACGCTATGCTTACTATAAACAGCGCATGCGCGCTACATTTGTTTAAATTTTGAGAGTGTGTATAATATGATATTGTATATATAATATTTAATATATAGTAATATATAATATATTAAGTATATACACACATATAAGTATACTGTCTCCCCCTCTCAAGTGTGTACAAGGTGCCTCTCTCTCTCTCTCCCCCTCTCAAGCGTGTACAAGGTGCCTCTCTCTCTCTCTCTCTCTCTCTCTCTCTCTCCTTCTCCCTTCCTCCATACCCCATCCCTCTCTCTCTTCTTCTCTCCCTCTCTCCCTCCATACCCATTGCAACTGTGTCTGCACTTCTATAAAAGTAAGTGAATTTATTTCTTGTCTGCAACCTCCTCTTTGATTTTTATCATGTATGCTCTCCTAAGAAAATTGACTGATGGATTTGTGTGTGTATATTGAATAGGAGGAAGAAGGGTCTGAAATTGAACCATAGGTGCATTACTGTGACAAACAAGAAAACCTGCAGCAATATTCTTCTCGAATGTGTTTTTAATGAGCAAAGCATATGTGGAAAATAGTGTCAACAAAGAAAAATGATGGGTCAAACTACCTGCAATATGTTTTTCAGAAGGAAACAACCGGTAGGAAGAGAAAGGGGGAGAGTAACATAGATGATGTCACAGAGAATGATAGTGGTGGGTATGTGAGAGTTCCCATGTTATTACACAACACCTGTCATCTAAACAAATTGAAGTTTGTTGTAAGCATGGTAGTGGTAGTATATGATGATCATCACTTGTCAAAAGGCCTGAAAGGGTACAGACCCATGAAAGAAATCATGTGACTAATTCCTATAGTCACAATAGAGGTAAGTCCTATAGCCTTGCAATTTTAAGAGCATCATATGTTTTAGAAAGGCATCACTCTTAGGGTTAGGTCAAGCTCTTACGCTTTCTTTTTAACGAAGCCTTATTGTTTGTTTGCTTGGAGTCTCTCTTATGTTGACAATGGTCTAACTTAGTTATATCAAAACTAAACTACCAATGTTCTATTCATGACTTTAAATAATGTATTGTTTTATTAGCCCACCATATGACCCCTTAGGTGTCATTAGAGATCATATTGTTTCCTAAGAGGTCATATGGTGTCCTATGACCCCTTAGGACACCATATGACCCCTTAAGACACCATACGACCCATAACGACACCATATGGTGTCCTAAGGGGTCATATGATGCCATATGACCCCTCAGCACACCATATGACCCATAACAACACCATATGGTGTCCTAAAGGGTCATATGGTGTTCTATGACCCCTTAGGACACTATTTGGTGTCGTTATAGGTCCTATGGTGTAGTAAGGGATCATATAGTGTCCTATGACCCCTTAGGACACCCTATGACCCCTTAGATGTTGTTAGGGGTCATATTGTGTTCTAAGGGTCATATGGTATCCTATGATGCCTTAGGACACCATATGGTGTCTTTATGTGTCTTATGGTGTCATATGACCCCTAAGACACCTTATGACCCCTTAGGCCACCATATGGTGTCGTTAGGGGTCATATGGTGTCCTAAGGGGTCATATGGTCCATACGACCCCTTAGGACACCATTTGACCCCTTAGGACTCCATATTGTGTTGTTATGGGTCATATGGTGTCCTAAGAGGTAATATAGTGTTGTATGACCCCTTAGGACACCATTTGGTGTCATTATGGGTCTAATGGTGTCATATGACCCCTTAGGACTCCATACGACCTCTTATGTGTCATTATGGGTCATATGGTGTCCTAAGGAGTCATATGGTGTCCTATGACCCCTTAGGACACATGGATGGAAACCTAGGATACCATATGACCCCTAAGAATACCATATGACCCTAGAGAGGGAGAGAGGGGGAGGAGAGGTATGGAATGGGAGAGAGATACACCTAAGAGAGGAGGAGAGTGAGATAGATAGATAGAGACTGAGAGGGAGAGACAAGAGAGAAATGTGTGTGTGTGTGTGTGTGTGTGTGTGTGTGAGAGAGAGAGAGAGAGAGAGAGAGAGAGAGAGAGAGAGAGAGAGAGAGAGAGAGAGAGAGAGAGAGATATTGGGAGAGAAAGAGAGACCTAAGAGGTGGAGGGAGGGAAGGAGAGAGAGGGTGAGAGATAGAGAGAGTCTGAATGAGAGGGAGGAAGGGATGGAAGGAGAGTACAAGAGACTAGAGAGAGAGAGATGTGAAGAAAGGGAGAGAGGGAGAGAGGGAGAGAGAGAGGTAATGAGAGAGAGAGAGAGAGAGATACTTAAGTGGAAAATAAAGACTTTATTCTCTCCCCTTCTCTCTCTCTCTCTCCCCTCTCTTCATCTCCCTCTCTCCCCTTATCCCTTCCTCCATACCCCTTCTTCTCTCCCTCCCTCCCCCCTCCTCCCCTCCTTCTCTCTCTCTATCTCCCCCCCTCTCTCTCTCTATCTCCCTCTCTCTCTCCCTCTCTTTTCCTTCACATCTTCTTATCTCTCTCTCTCTCTCTCTCTCTCTCTCTCTCTCTCTCTCTCTCTCTCTCTCTCTCTCTCTCTCTCTCTCTCTCTCTCTCTCTCTCTCTCTCTCTCTCTCTCGCTCCCTCCCTCTCTTTTCCTTCACATTTTCTTTACTACAAATAACATGTATGGGGTACTGAGCCTATTAGTTCGCTGCCTTACCATAATATTTTTAAGGCGTAGGAGTGCATACGCTCTACTTATTACTTGTAAGCATGTACGAGGTACTAAGCCTATTAGTTTGTTTCCCTTCCATAACATTTTAAAGGTGTAGGAGTGCGTACACACTAATTATTAGTACAGGATGGAAAAAAAATCCCGTTGGGCTTGCCAACATTTTAGGGACTAATAGCGCACACGCGGTTATTAATATAGCACGTACGGGGTACCTAGACATAGTTTTATTTTCCCAAGAGCCTTAATGGCCTCAAAAGAAGTTTTTGAGGTTGTTGAAGGCCCCACTGCAACCATGTATGCACTTCTATCACTATTTTATACATAGAAGTAAGTGATTTTTTTGTTTTTGCATGATTTCAAATGATTGAATTGTTGTTCTTATTAGTTTTGTCAATATTATTGTGATTGTTTAATAGTTTTGATTCAAAAAAATAATGACAAGATGCATATTTATGGTTATTTGTTTGTTTATGAACTTTTGTTTACATATATATGTAATATGATTCTATTTAGGACAACCGATATCAACCATGGGAAAGAACAAGTGAGGAACGATGGAACAACAAGAGGCTGAAAAGGAAAGACAAAGGCAATATATGAAGAAATTACATGACATAAGAACAATGGGAGAAGAAGGAATGACATCCTCAACATCTCAATTCAATTTACCAAATGAACATAATGCACCTAATGCAATTGAAGAAGAAACATTTGATTTACCGTATGAACCTAATGCAATTGAAAAAGATACCACATTGAATAATCAATTAAATGATGAACATACACCTTCTCTATTTGATGAATTAAATGTACACAATGCACCAATGTTAACACCTCCTAGAATCATTCGTAGGAAACCAAAGTCTATAATTGACATTGATGAGAATATATTGAAGCCAATGCCTGATAAAATGAATGAACAAACTTGTAGGAGAATGGTTAAAAGAATATGGCAAAACTATTTTGAAAACTTAAATCAAACCACAAGATGTCAATTAATTATTCAAATGATTAAAAATTTGAATTTTAGAGAGACAATGAAAATTCTAGGCCTAAGAGCATCTGAAAGTAACAGTGAAAGAACTATTGTGATAAATCTATTTGATGCATATCAAGCTATTATTTCAAAATCATGTACTAAAGATTCTAATGCTACTCGACATGTCATTGCATCAACCATAATGAGCAAGAAAATAAAAAAAGATTGTTTGATAAGCAAAACAAGTAAGTCATTAAATGTTAGTAGAACAACATTAAGTAAAGCATTACAAAGGCGAGAAAAAATAGAGGAACCTAACAATAATTCTCTTTGGACATTCTTAGGTAGACTACCACGCAAAGACAAGGTTGTTGTTGATGCACTAAGAACATTAATTAAATTTTTTTGGCATGACAAGACAAGAGTTTCACCCAACCAAAGGGATGTTGTTAGAAGGTGAATCGGGTCTACAAATCGCGAGCCACATGCCAAACACTATTTGGATATGACTCAAACAAAATTTTATGAAAGATTCCTTCAAAAGTTTCCTCAAATAAGAATTTCTCAAAGATTTTTTGAAATGGCAAAACCTTTTTATATTAAGATTAATTATGTATGCACCACGTGTTGTTGTAGGATGCATATTGAATTTTCCATGCACTATGATATTTTTTCGTCATATTTGTTCTACTTTGCACAATAACGATGTTTTGCAGGAATGCAATATACAAGCACCTCCTAAGTTGGTAAGAGAATTTATTTCAAGTGTACTATGTAATAGATATGATGGTTGAATTTATTATGAGATGCCTTGTTTGGAAGGTTTTGGGGCTATATGTGGTGGTTTGCAACATTTACACAAGATGTGTACATTTGGAGAGCACACATGAAATTGGTAGGAAACTAGTTTCTTTTAGAAAATACAAGACAATCACATATGGAGTTAAAGATGGAAAATATTTGAAGAGATGTGAGCTAGTGAAAAATGATATATGTGTAGCTAAATTTATGAAAATGTTTCAAGGGAAACTAGTTTATGAGTACATAATGCATACACATAGATCTTGATGGTTAGATGAGAAATTCAAGTTATGTAAGGACACATTTCCTCTTGGCACCATTGTCTCTATCATTGATTTTGCCAAAAATTATAACTACAACCTCAAAATCAAGTGCAATCTATGTATTATCATTCTACACAAGTTTCTATTTTTGTACACATAGCATTCATGCATGCAGATGATAGCGTAGAGGAGGATAGAAAGGTTGTAACTTCTACATAAGTGATGATCGTACTCATTCATCAGAGTTTGTACAAGGATGCTTTAAAGTTTTCTATGATAGTTTAAGGCAAAGGAACATACGATACAACCAACACTTAATATGGTCAGATAATTGCACCGCACAAATCGAGAATGCAAGGATGTTTAATTGGTTGATGGATGCATATGAGAAGTGGTGTACAACATTTTTGGAATTTCACTAAGGCTAGACATGGTAAGGGAGAGCACGATGGTGTAGGATCATGTGTAAAAAGAGCCCGAGCTAGAGAAGAATTGAAGTACGAAGGTGGTGTTGAGTTGATAGATGCAGAAACAATTGTGTGATGGTGTAAGTCTACGATGGGTCCAGGTAATCTAGGTACATCAATGGTTTATAGATATTTTTGGTTGATCATTGAATCTAACATTGAAAACTATCTAGATTGTTGTACGGTTGCAGGATCAAGTGACATGCACTCATTTATGAGTTTAAATGCAAGTTCACTAGTAATTTATACGAGACAGATGGTATGTTTTTTCTCTTCATGCATGTATTGTTTGTGGGAAGAATGTGAATCACAAGAGTGGGTCGACAAATGGTCTTGTAGATCGTTGGTTCCCATTGATACATATCAAATTCCCAAAGCACTACAATTGAGCCAGATGGAGACATCAATGGATTTTGACCATGTATCTGACCTAGTGGATTCAGATGAATTTTTGAGTTAATTTTTTTGCAAGTATTCTTTTTGGTTTATTTTGTTGTACATCATACTTTATTTTTGGTATTAATTATCACTTTATAAAATGCAGGTCATGTGTATGCAGTTGTTGCAAAAGAGAACAATGAAGAAGGAACATATTACTATTTGTGTCACTGTGTTGAGCCTAAAAGAAAATTGACAACCACAATCTTTGACGGAGAGGGTATTGAGTACCCAATAGGGTCTGTTGTCATGACAGGAACATGGCTTAGGAGATACCCTATCAAGAATTTTGATGTTTGGTTGTTCGAGGACTTTGAAACACACAAACATATTCTTCATTTCTCTAACCTTGTTGTTGCAACAAATATTTATTTGATGAAGTATCGTGGTAGACCTCATAATAAGATTTTATGGAAAGTTTGTGGATCTGACCATGAGGCAATACATGACACAATATGAGTTAGAGCCGATCTTGAAGGCTCACTTGATTGATTCTATGGTTCAGAGTAGAATGATTTTGATAATTTTGTATATATCATCGATGAATTGTTCTATATTCATTTTTTGTATATATAAATGCCCATGAGCTAATTTTTACATGTTTAGGGGCATAAATTTGTATATTTAAATGGCAATGAGCTGATTTGTACAAATGTAGATGCCAAATTTTGTATATTACAATGGCGATGAGCTGAATCGCACATATTGTAATGCCAAATTTTGTATAAAAGCCCATGATATGATTTGTAAGGCATTTTTTTGTATATTCAAATAGCCAAGAGCTGATTTGACCATATTTAGAGGCAAACTTTTAAATAATATGTTAACATGTTTTGTGACTATTTTGTGTGTCTATGTTTTGTGAATATGTTTTGAGTTTATGTGATGTGATAAGGTCAATCATGAGCATTCTTGATTCTTGTATAATCATGGAGAATTATTTGAGTCATTATTGGGTCATAGGAGTCATAGATTGAGTCTAGATACAATTTGAGCAAAAAATGTAATTATTGTCAAAAACATTGTCAAAAAAGTTGTCAAGCAACTTGTACATCGTGTCGGTAGGGTATGACTCTCAACGTTTCGGCGCTTCGGGATGCATGAGAGGAGCATGCCTAGTGTAAACCTGCCCACCCGAACATGCTCATGATGTCGGTTTGTGCACACAATGAACCAAACCAATTCTATCCTATCTTGCAACTTTGCATTGCATGCAAATGACAGTTTTTACAGTAAGTGAAAAAATGCTACCAATTGAAAATGGCTTTGGGTCATCAAAAATTGAGATAGGAAATTATAGAGGATCCTCATGTGACCCCATAGGTTCAAATGGATCGATCATATGTGTCCTGGATTGGAAGAAACAATCCCTCAAAGTTTGACAATTTTTTGGACCCAGGGCACTTGAGAGATCGCGTCGGTAGGGTATGACTCTCGACATTACGGTGCTTTGGGATGCATGAGAGGAGAATTCATAGTGAAAAATTTCCCACTTGGACATGCTCGTGATGTTGGTTTGTGCACACGACGAACCGAATCAATTCTAGCCTATCCTACAACTTTGCATTGCATGCAATTGACAGTTTTTGCAGCAGGCGAAAAATGATACCAATTAAAAATGGATCCAATTCATCAAAAAAAGAGATAGGATATTATAGAGGAGCCTCACACGACCCCATAAGTTCAAATAGATTGATCATATGTGTTCTGGATTGGAAGAAACAATCTGTCAAAGTTTGACAATTTTTTGGACTCAGGGCACTTGAGAGATCGCACCGGTCGGGTATGACTCTCGATGTTCTGGCGCTTTGGGATGCATGAGAGGAGAATGCCTAGCATAAACCTGCCCACCCAAACATTCTCATGATGTTAGTTTGTGCACACGATGAACCGAATCAATTCTATCCTACCCTACAACTTTGCATTGCATTCAACTAACGGTTTTTTCAGTAGGCGAAAAAATGCTACCAATTGAAAATGGATCCGATTCATTAAAAACTAAGATAGGTCATTGTAGAAAAGCCTCAAGAAAATCCACAGGTTCAAATGGATCGATCATATGTGTCCTGGATTGGAAGAAACAGTCCGCCAAAGTTTGACAATTTTTTGGACTCAAGGCACTTGAGAGATCGCGTCGGTAGGGTATGACTCTCAATGTTCTGACACTTTGGGATGCATGAGAGGAGCATGAATAGCATAAATTTTCCCACTTAGATGCATTTGTGACATCATTTTGTGTACACGATGAACTGAATAAATTATAGTCTATCCAACAACTTTCCATTGCATGCAATTGACGATTTTTGCTGCAGGCGAAAAAATGCTACCAATTGAAAATGGCTGCATGTCGTCAAAAACCGAGATAGGCAATTGTAGATGAGCCTCACACAACCCCATAGGTTCAAATAGATTGATCATATGTATCCTGGATTGGAAGAAATAGTTCATCAAAGTTTGACAATTTTTTGGACTCAACACACTTGAGAGATCACACCAGTAGGGTATGACTCTCGACGTTCCGACGCTTTGGGATGCATGAGATGAGCATGCCTAGCATAAACTTGCCCACCCGAACACGCTCGTGATGTTGGTTCGTGCACACGATAACCAAAATTTGACCATTGCGAGCATGAGGGTGGTCTCGCACCACACACATATTGTTGTTTATATTCATATTGTTGATTACATAGGAAAATGTTCATTTAAATTTATAAAAGGGAAGCCACCAAAAATAATGAATACACAATAATGAACTCAATACAAGGAGTTTTTTAGGGTTAATTCGACATTTTAGAAATTTAATCAAATCATATTCCACAATTGTAATGTTTTATATCATAGATTTTTATTGTTTATATTCATTATTATTATTTTTTTGATCGGTAATGGTTTTTGTATTATATTAATGCAAAATTATAAGCATACAAAAATGAAGTCTCCCATAGTCCATTTACATATTGTAGGCAACAAACCCCCATACTACCCACAACCATACAATATGTTCTAAAAAACCATACAACCTATGCAAGTCCAAAAAAGACAAGTTCAATGTTGCTCCTACTAAACCCAAATATTACTGAAATAGTTTACTTTTAACAGGAAACTATTAACAAAAAAATTGTAAAAGCATATAAAAACATGGCCCAATTGCCACTCACTCGCTGTCTCCCTGGCTCTCCTTCTCCCCTCCCTCCTTGGTGGCTGGAGCTTTACCTTTTTCCGCTTCACATTTCATCTTTGGGATGCAATCCAAACATTCAAAATTGGGGTCACCTTCAAAGCTTGCTAGCAACTAAATAATCCGTCCTTCCTCAAACCTATCTCTCAGGTCTCTATTAGCTTCTATCCATGCTACCACCTGTAATGCCTTCAGGACTTCATCTGCCCTAATTAGTTTCACACATAGCTTCATAACTTCCCATCCAATATGAGCATGTTCACGACATTGTTCTTTTATATCATCCTCTAGTCAATGGACAAAAGGCAACATCTCCTCCTGGTCATCTCCCTCCTTGATACAAATTCCTACTCGAGGCACAACCCACTCCAGAAGTGAGTCGAGATTGGGCAAGTACTCCCCATCAATCAGTTTGGTCAATGTGAGTCTAATCTTCTCCACCTCCGACTCAAACTTGCATGCCCATGCCAGAATAAAGGAGTACACCTCCATATTCATCCGATATCGATGATGGACATACACCACCTCTTCTACAAGCATGAGGCAACTCGCACTCCATAGCTTCTCCTCCTTGTAATGGAAAAGTCCCTGCATCCTCTTCTCCGTCACCTTTCCCAGGAATGACACCAACTTCTTGTTTGTGCGCAAGGTGAAGTTTGCTTCCATTGTCACCTACAAATTGAAACTCCACCAGCTTCTACAATGACAAAGTCATAAAAGCCACAAATTAGTGCAATCAATTAAAAAACACACAAACACTAGCTCGCAAACCAAAGGGAAATAAATTCCTCCACTGTCATTTAGGATGGATAATGAATACAAAAGTGATGGCATAAATTCCATGAGATTGCACTGAAGATTTGTTTCCATCCTCCACCCGCACCAAATGTGCAACCTGCCAAAGATAACTACCACATTCAAGGAGCAAGCATCAACTTGCGTGGTGTACTTGCCAAAAAACTTCCCTCTCAATTTATATTCATATTGTTGATTACATAGGCAAATGATCAATTAACTTTATAAAAGGACAACCACAAAATACAACGAATACACAATAATGAACTTGGTACACAATTATTGGATCAAATATCAACATTTATATATATCAAAAAAAGGCATGTCTGCCACTTGTCAATAAAAGTATTGCAAAAATGTGGCATATGCCATGTCCAAATTGATATACAATAAAAATGTAGAATATATCTACATGTATTAGTCATTCTATGACCACAACTAACACTATATGATCCTAAACTTGTGGTGGATCATCAAAATCAAGCTTGTTCGATGCAGTACATGACTCTATAGATGGCTGGAAAACCACAATTCAAAAGCCAAGTTAGAATTCTTTTGTAGAAAATAGTTCACAATTAACAACATAACTATGCATTTAACTATAATTCCTTTGCAATTGAAATGCAGACTACCTCATCGACTGATCTCAGAGCTAATATCTTCGCTCTCCTCTCCTTGTCACTCTTAGGAGTTTTCTTGAAGACAAACTTAAAAGGATCCACGTTATGGCCGAACCACGAAGGGGTCTATTGTAGATAAAATGCATAATTAATACAATGCACTAACATAAATACATCAAAAACACTTAAAAGCTATAATATAGAGAACAATGACGTACCGATGCCTGAGATGCTTCTCCAATGGACTGAGGATGGCTCACCATCGATGGAGAAAGTGTCACTATTACCTATACAAAAACTGATCAAAGATTAAATATAATTAATATCATGATAATTATTGTAAGTTAAAAACAATTAATGTAATATATAAAACAAAAGTGTATCGAATCCTGAGATGCTTCTCCAGTGCACAGAGGAGGGCTCGCCATTGATGAAGCAGCTATGTATATTTCCTGTATGAAAAAATTATAAGATTATAATTCATCACAAGTTCACATGTATGCGTGCATATAATCATGAAATCAAGAGAATTAAGTAAAGATACATACCTCTACCCTCTCTTGATCCACGGGCGAATCAAGTGCATTCAACAAATCCACATAGCTCAATGGCCGTTGTACATGTCAAATAGACAAAAAACACTAATCAATCTACAAACCCTAACTAAGACTTGATTTCAACATTTTCAAACAATTGTACAACTAAAAATGTGTTCAATTACCTTCTTCCCACGTTTTGGCGTCTTCAAGGAATTCTTTTTCTTAAGATGAGGCCTAGACGCAAAGGGGGGTACCCTAAAAAAACAAAATTAACATGAGATATTAGTACATATAATATATTAAACATAATTTAAAAAATCTAAAATGAAATGACTTGCATATTCCATCAAAACAATACATAAAAAGGTTGTACAAAATATGATATCGTATAGCCTTGTAGGCCAAAATTGATCGCTAAGAGCATGATGTCATCAATCTGGGACATTTGGTCCCATGTCAACACCTACAAACCAAAAATTGGACCAAGCATTAAAGATAGTTAGTATATCTTGTAATTTTTTTGAATTCAAAGTGTACTATTCTATTTTAACATGTTACAAAATTTATACCTCAGGCATCGAAGTTGCAGCTGTAGTAACTGCGAGAGGAGTATGGGATACCGCTGCTGCATCTTGAAATGCATATTATTTGTCTCAATTTAAATCGATGTATAAATGAAAATTCATTTATGTAATTACAAATTTAAAGTGACTGATAAATAAAATACTATGAATTCAAATCAACACACCTGTGTCTATCGCTGATGGGCAAACACCATGTCCATCAAATCATCTATCAGCGCCAAATCCTCAGTCGCACGGGCCTGACATCTACTCCCGCAAATCATGCACGAATGAGATATGGATCCATGTGCAATATCTGCATCATCTGTCCCTGAGCATATCCCCGAGCAACTGACACACATATGATGAATGGACTCTCTGTCGCCACCTGAAGCAACTAATGGCTCATCATACAGTACAATAGGGTGTGCTAATGATATCTTATGCTGGATGATGGCACCAGTCAATGTTGTGGTCGCCTGAAGAGTCTATAGCTCCATCGACTCTTTCATCTCTATTGGGACAACATGATGCACCTTGGGTTTGGGTGCTAGGGGGCGATGACTCTCTGGGGCTACTCGCCTACGGGCTCCAGGTCTATCTTGGGCAATGTCGCTACCTCTACCATGGAACTCTCTCATGTCAAAATAGTTTGGCCACACATTGAGCACAAAATCACAGTATACATTTTTCAAAAAATACAATGGCACCTCATAATTATTACAACGTGGATCATCAAAGACCATTCACCACCTCTGCTAAAAATGATTCTTCATCTCACCAATGTATGGGAAACCTCTTTGCATTAAGAGGTAACGACTCACCAGTTTTATGATCAACAAAAAGGGCACATATTTGTTGTTTACTAATATTTTTGTTTTTCACTCCCTCGTATGATAACCCATCGGCATAGTTTTGTCGACACCTATCCCTAAAGTTTCCCCAATTTGTAATTTGTGTGGTGATAGCTATGGCACCACTAGCTAATGTTTCTAGGCTAGTGGCGAGGGATTTATGATGCTCAAGTTCAGATATTTTTTATTTATTAATAAGTCTATTTATATTAGACATGTTTTTCCCTAACTGATTAATCAATTGCCCCTGTGTTTCAGGTGTGCAGTCAAAAGGAGGAATTGGGGGTGTATCTTGTGGGTTTTCAGGAGGTGCATTTTGTTGTTCTTGTTGTGGATTATCAGAATCTTGTTTTCGAAACAAAAAATATAAAAACCTAATCAAAATTAATGAAATTAAATTCAAAACGTAAAACAAATTGAATAAACGGGAAAGAAAGACAAAAATTAAGAAAAACTAACCTTGATCCATAGCGTCTGGAGGAGAAATGAGGCACCCCATTCACGGTTTCGTGGAGGAAATGGGGAAAAAAGACCCAGTTTTTTTTTTTAAAACATTTTTTAATAGGTACCAGCGTATGCGCTACCTTTTTTAGGCTCGAGAACAACGAACCTAAGCGCATACGGGGTGATTTCAAATTTTATAACCGTGTACGCACTGCTTGTTTTTTCATGTTTTTTTTGGATGGTGTCCACTTTTATGACCACCATCTTTGTGCACATACCCAAATCAATCATTTCAAAGCAAAATTGTGAAAAAAATGAAAACCTAACTGTTACTATCCCATAAAATCATGTGCAACAGTAGTGGGGCCTTCAAACAACTTGTAATGCTGGTTTTTAGGCCGTTGGGACTAGAATATGAAGATTTTCCCATAACCCCTATGAGTTGTGCAAACCTAATGGGAACGTTCACAATTTCTCATAACCCATATGGGTTCTGCAAAACTGGAAGTTTTAGCCTTAGTTCTGCATAACTCATACGGGTTATGTAGAACTAGGAACCAAAGAGGAGAGAGAGAGAGAGAGAGAGAGAGAGAGAGAGAGAGAGAGAGAGAGAGAGAGAGAGAGAGAGAGAGAGAGAGAGAGAGAGAGAGAGAGAGAGAGATTTGGAAGAGAGAGAAGTGTGAGGGGGAGAGAGATGAGATATAACTCAAGGAGGATAATTAGGGCTCAGAATAGACAGAGATGGTGATGGGGGAAGGAAGACACAAGAGAGAGGAAAAGAAGAGAGACATGCATGTATACAAACATATATACACATATCTATATAAATATATGTATATATAACTATAGATATGCATATATACATACATAAACAGATATTATATATGTATGTCTATACATATGTGTAGTAAATGCTAAGTTTACAAGCATACATTTTGATGTCTTCATAACCCATACGGGTTTTGTGAAACTCAAAATGATGGTTTTAGTTCTACATAACCATGTCTACCATTTTTTTAATAACTTTTGAAAATAAATTACATATTATTGTTCTACACTAGATTCTATACACTTTTTAAAAAGAAGTTTGCATTTTCAATTATTTCGATGCAAGTTATGCCCAATGCACGAACATGTACCGAAGTTTCAGAATGTAGTCACTGCAAAAAATCATTAAAAAAAAAATACTAAACAGAAAATTACAAAAAAATATAAAAATTCTAGATATAACTCTTACCTATCATCCTACCAAAGGGTTTTTCAAAATACTAAATCTAACTATATATTTTGTACAGCGCACGAAAACGGCTATGTTATGTTTTTCTGAAAAAATCAGGAACAATTTTTTGTGCACGAGAGGTTTGACCCTCTTAATCATATCCAATTTGTAAAAAATTTAGTAGTTTAGAAACTAGATTCAGAGTAAAACAAATATTATTCTTTGCTCAACTCCTAGTTTTGAGTGCATGACCTTCAAATATCTCTTTGAAGTTCAGGTTTACCTCACTAATACATTTGGACTAGATTTTCGACTGAGGTTTCCGACAGAGAAGGTATATTGTGGCCAAATTTGATTTTTTTTGAAAAAATGCCCGCATTCGTCGTAATTCCGATGGAAATTACCCGTTTGGTTTCGACGAAGAAGGCATTAGCAATGATAATTTTCTTTTTTTCAAAAAAGTGCTCAAGTTAATCGTAATTCCGATGACAGCGGCCATTACAAAATAAAAAAAGAGGCGGGGAATTGATTTGTGAATTGCAATCCCGCGTAGGCGTCCGTGGTGACTTCAACCCCCAAGAACATCAAACCCACGTCAAAGGCAATCCCACGCAGGAGGTAGATTCGAATTGCCCTAGTTTTTAATTTCATGTTATAAAAAATATACATGTGGTGGTTAATTGTCCTAGTTTAATCACGTAAAACCATAGAACTGTGATTGAGGAGTGAGCGTTCAATTTTGTATCAGCAATCCCTTCCTCCCATATATGCGTGTGTTGATTGTTCACATGAGATCACATCTCTTTGTGGCATCGTATCAAACAATTCACGAGCCTTGTCCATGTTTCCACATTTTGCATTCATGTCAAGTAGGGCATTTGCAAGTACAACACCTAACAAAATTCCTCTATTCGTTATGCTTTGATGGATGTCCATACCCTATTCCAAAGCTCCCATTTTTGCATAGGCAGGGAGGATGTTGGGAAAGGTTGTGGAATTTGGCTTTATGCCTTCCAATTTCATTTGCTTGAAAGTGTCTAAAGCCTTTTCGACAAATCCATTTTGTGCATATCCAACAATTGTTGCAATCCACGAGACAACATTTCTTTCAGACATTCTATCAAATAGTTCATGTGCCTTGTCCATGCTTCCACATTTTTCATACATGTCTACCAACGCAGTTACAACTACAACATCTGACAAAATTTCTCTATCCTTTATGCTTCGATGAATGTCCATACCCTGTTCCAAATCTCCCATTTTGGCACAGGCAGGGAGGATGGTAGCAATGGTCGTGGAATTTGGCTTTACACCTGTCGATTGCATTTGCTTGAAAGTTTCTAAAGCCTTCTCAACAAATCCATTTTGTGCAGTTGCAACTACATCTGACAAAATTCCTCTATCTTTTATGCTTTGATGGATGTCCATACCTTGTTCCAAAGCTCCCATTTTGGCACAAGCTGGGAGTAGGCAGGCAAACATAACTAAAGAAATGCAATGATCAGCTCCAAAGACATCAAACCACTACTAACAAAACCAAGAGTCTAAAATATGATAGGGAATAGTGTGAGCTGTCCTGAAATAAAATATTTTATTTTCAATTTCAACTAAAACATAATTACTCAGCCATTTAATGTTATTAATAAGTGTTTAATTTATGAAAGAGATAAATGGTTGGCCACAAGTACATGAGTTACTAAATGCACACAAATAAGTGAATTTGATATTCAAAACTATCTACAATGAATTCAATTCTTGTCCATTAGTCATTTATGTTTGCAATAAGCATCTTTCTTTGTTTTTCTTAATCTTTATTCATAGTTATGTGCATATTTCACATTCTATAATTAGGATATCAATTGCTATGGCTGAACACTAGCATGATGTTTGTGTTGTGGTATAGATGCGTGGAAACATAATTATGGGATTGTTATATTATAGAGATCATAAATCTAGATATCGCATATTAGTTCTAGCTCTTCTTGGATTGAGTCTAAAGTTGACATACAGTCATAAAGCCATTATTAGCAGATCTATCCATTTCTAGTAAAGACAATTGAGAAAGTCATTTTGATATTGAGAGTTTCTTATCTATTTACCTATTGATCATTTTTAAGCCATAATATTTAGGTCTATTTATCTCTCTTGCAAAACCTCTGTAAGTGTCCTAGATTGTCCCTACTACTCACTCTTCAATTCGGAAAAATGGAGTTCTAAAAATTTGTTGCACAAGATGGTGTTGAACGTATCAACAAGGCTAGCATGGAAGGCATGTTCAAGCTTCCACTTGTACAACTTACAACAAATGATTTGTTGATAGAAGAAATTCTTGAAATAGGGATACAATCGAAAGACAAGTAAGTACATACAAACCTCCTCAGTTGAAAGTAAAATCTGTGTATAAAAAGAGTACATTGAATCCCAATCCATAAACACAATAGAGATATCGATGGAGACTTAATTGGATGTAGCATGTCGCACCAAAGTTGTTAGAGTATGCTAAGCTAGTACATAATGTTTCGTAAAGCCACATTAGTATTTTACCCAAATCATTATCTACCAAAACTAACTATAGTAATCCTTTTGAGGATTAATTTCATGGTGCTAGATCTTCATTTAGTTCCACTCTTGTTGGAGAAAAGAACAGTTATTTCTTGAGGTAGATGAATATTCCATCAACAAAGGACAAGACCCTTTCTAGAATATAACATATTCTACTCCAACAAAAGATCATGGGGGTTTCACTAGAGATATTGAATAAGAGATAGACTTCTACTACTGCATTAAAAGCATTGGCATGTTCTTCATTTATTGATGTAAACTCTTTGTGATGCCACCACAACCAACAAAGGTGTAAAAAGTTGTTTGCAATGCATGGATTTTTAGGATTGACCTTTGAGAAAACAAAATTAAACTATGGAAGCAGGATCTGCCAGCTCCTCAGGGAAAGACCATGTTAGACAATAATTTCTATTTTCTTGCCTGTGAAGAAAGACCATGTTAGACAATATCAACGAACAACAAAATAAGGAGACAATTGCTAGATTGTGGTCTAACTTGAAAAGAAAAGGTGATGGAAAATGTTATTGTCCGTGCAAAATTTGTAAGGGGTTAAAGACTATAAGACTTCTAATCAAAACAACGAAGAAACATTGTAGGCTGCATGGTCACATTGAAGGTGGACATGATTATCATCCATTGGGAAGTTTTTCATTATATCGTTTTGACAATTTATATACATAATAAATCATGTGATGATGAGATCATGATCACAGTTTATTTATGTATATCAATTTTATATAGGTCGAGCACCCCGAAGCACATGGTGTGGATCAACACAACCCTAAGAATATGATTTTTGAAGTGGACGAACATGGAGGTGTGAATATCGAAGCTAAAGATAATGATCCCATCGAAGATGACATTCATGAGCCACAAAACACAATTGAAGATGATGGTACAAATACATTGATCCATGACTCATTTAGTACTCGTGCAACTAATCATGATGATGAAGATGACCTTGATGTTGTTCATGATGTCCCTCTACTTGAGAAGGCATCTGAGGCCCTTTATAAAGGCTCACAGGCAACTCTTCTCTCCGCTGTATTGTTGTTAGTGAACTTGAAGGTTATGAATGGTTTATGCAACATAACAATGTCACGTATGTTAAGGCATCTCATATATGTCATAATAAACTGTGAATCATGTTGTACCATTAATATTTTTTATTATAACAAATTATATTTTGTTGTTGTAGATTGATGGGTGAGTTTTTGTTACCACCATCAAATATTCTACCTCGCTCATACCAAGAATTATTTGTCGTTATGAAAGATATTGGAATGGAGTATCAAGCAATAGATGCTTGTCCCAATGATCATATTATATATCACAAACAACATGAATTTAAAACTGAATGTCCTGAATGTTATATCAATAGATATCAAACAGATCAAATAACAAAAAGGGTTCCTCGCAAGGCTCTTCGCTATATTCCCATTATTCCACATATGCAACAATTATTCAAGTGCACTAGCTTGGCACAATTTATGGATTACCATGCACACAATAGAAGTCGAGATGACATTATTCGAATGCCTGTGGATGGTTTAGCATTTATGGACATAGAGGAAAAGTAGCCACACTTTAAAGAAGAACCTCATAATTTCAGGCTTTCATTGGCAGCGGACGGTGTCAATCCATTTGGAGAGATGAGATCTGTTTACTCAGTGTGGCCTGTTTTTGTTATCAACAATAACATTCCTCCATGGATGTCAATAAAGAGGGAGCACATAATGTTGGCAATGATTGTTCCAGGTATTTTATCATTTAAATATAGCCATCTAAATTTAATTATAAATATTGCAGTAAAATGGTCATAATAATTATGTAATGTTTTTGTTCATTCGATTAGTTAAGTACCAAGTTAAAGATATGAATGTATATATCGAGCCTCTTATCGATGAGTTGCTGGAGTTATGGAATGGTGTCACTATGTATGACATCTCTATACCAATAGGATAAAGACAATTTCAATTCCATGCGATGCTTCTATGGACAATACATGATGCCCCGGGGCTAACACATTTTTGTGGTATGTTATAGTGTTTAAGTTGTGCATGAACATTATAATTCAAAATATTATCATATTTAATCCAATTATACATTATCTTGTAGGTCTTCAAACAAAGGGAAAATTTGCATGTCCTGTTTGTGGTCCAAAGATGAAATCTCGTCATTCAAAAAGTTTAGGAAAACAGGTGTTTGATGAGTATAGGAACTTTCTCCACAAAAATCATAATTATCGAAATACTGAAAAACATCTTTTCAATGGGAAAGAAGAGAATACATCAAAGCCACGAAGAATGACACCTCACCTGTGGAACTTGGAATATAATAGAATTAATTGTCAAGGTAATGTCATTCCATCTATTGGTTTGTCATAAAACATCTTTTCTATTTTGTTTTGTTTACTCATGATGTGATTGATGATCATGAAGGTTGTGAAGGCATAAATGACCACCTTCCTAAGGGAATAAAAAGTTATCCCCGACAATTTAGTAGGTTGCCCTACTACGAGTAGTTACAAATTGTTCATTTGTTTGATAGTATGCATATTGGAAAGAATATAACAGAGACATTATGGAAAATATTGGATGGAAGGCGTGACAAAGAAAAAATTGTCAAAATATGTAGTGACATTCAAGATTCCAATCATGCAATGATAAATGTCATTCAATCAAATAGCCATGGAGACCATATTAATATAAGTGAGCTTCCTTGGTTATTAACGGACCAACAAAGCAATGCTATAAAAGAAGTCATACGGAAAATTCGATTTCCCATAGGATTTGCTACGAACGTAAACATAAACAATCTCATATCAAAGAAAAGTGAATTTGGGCCAGGGATGAAAATGCATGATTGGCATACCTTCATTAAGGTAATTCATGTTCTTGTGTTTTTAGTATGTATTTAAGTACTGCGCGTACGTGTACTTTTCATTATGTTACAAAAAAATGAAAAGATAATTTTATAATTGTTGCAGTGCGTTCTACCTCTATCTCTCCCAGACGACTTTGACAATAATGTCAAGCAAGTCATATATGATCTTGGAAAATACATGAGGTAGGTAGTGATATTTGTTTAGTTCATTGTATAGATGTTATATTTGCGATTTGTTTTACTTCTTATGTAATATATTTTTTTGCACCTTGAGTACCTTGTAGGTGGTTGTCATGTAAAGAAATCCATAAAGACGATATAAAATATTGGAAGAGAAAAATTCCTCATTTAATGTGTGAAATGCAAAAGTGTTTACCTCCAGATTTTTTCAATGCACAAGAACACTACCTCATGCACCAAGTTGAGGAGATTGAATTGTGTGGACCTGTACACACTAGGTCAATGTGGATGGTTGAGAGGCACTTGAAATTTTTTAAGGCTTTGGTTCAATAAAGAGCACATCCTAAGGGTTCTATGGTGGAGGGATATATGGTATACCAGACTATGGTGTACATTTCTGAATATTTTCCTAAGTTTGCAGCAAAGATCCACATGGATCGCATTTGGGATCCCAACACCATTGACAAATTCGAAGGGGAGTACTTGACGGGGAAAGGTAGATTGAGGAAAGTGAGAGGTAATTATAAGATGTTATTGTAGTTAATTAATTCTTAATCTTCAAAATAAATTGATTGTAAGACGTCTATTTATTTTTTGTACAGTTGGTCGAGAGTGGGATGCACTACATTTGTATATTGCAAACAATCTTGATTGGATGACGGTATGGATTGAACGTTGTCAACATTTTGGACGCACGTTAACATGGGACGGTGTGGCTTCATTGGTTAAAGAAGCACATCATAATGGAGATTCCAATGTTACGCAAAGGGAAATTGATTTAGCATATGGTTTAAGAGATAAATAGGTACGTATAAATTTATTAATCACCCATATGTTTATCAACTCACAATGCAATAAATTTTACATGTTTGACATATCGCAGGTCAAGCACCACAACGCTATGTGCTGCAATGATCATAAATTTCGCATAAAAAAGTTGGATGACATGAAGAAAACTTGTGATTTTGGCATCACTGGAGTCTTTGAGGTGACAAATATTTCATCAAGAAATGACACTCATCCTCAACAGTCTCAAAATCGATACTATGGCATTTTGGATGATATACTTGAGTGTGACTTTAATTCCTTCAAATTAGTTTTGTTCGTCGTCAAATGGTACAGGCTACGATTGAATAAAAATGATCCTGATAGAACTGTTACTGAACATGATAATGGTTTTATAATGCTAAATACAAGGTCATTTGAACCAGTTGGGGATGAGCCCTATGTTCTTCCAAGCCAATGTGAGTGAGTATTTTACTCAAAGGTTCCACATAAACCGGGTTGGTCATTTGTTGTTAGACATGATCCAAGAGGAAGGTCGATAAAGTATAATGTGATGGAAGAAGAAGATACTAAAGAAGAAGATATCGAAGAAGTAGAAGATGAAGTGGACGTTGATCACGATCGATAGTTTCACAATGATGATGAAGAAGAAGAAGAAGAAGAAGATGATGATGATGATGATGATGATGATGGTGATGGTGATGATGGTGATGATGATGGCGAAGACGTTTATGATGATGATGACGATGACGATGATGATGATGACGATGATGATGACGACGATGATTACGATGACGACGATGACGACGACGACGATGACGATGACGACGACGATGATGATGGTGATGATGATGATGATGATGATGATGATGATGATGATGATGATGATGATGATGATGATGATGATGATGATGATGATGATGATGATGATGATGATGATGATGATGATGATGATGATGATGATGATGATGATGGCGATGATGACCTTGATGTTCATGATGATGAAGAATGAAATGTATGAGGAATGTGATTAGTATATTATCTATTTAATATTGAACTCTTGATAGAATTTTTTTTACATAATTAATTCATTCTGTTTTGAATTCTAATGCCATTACATAATTAATTCATGATGCACCTTTTAATATGGAGATGGAGATAGGGAGTGTGACTATTTATGTGACAATTTTTAAACTGTGTTTATTTATGGAAATTAGATTGTTTATTAGCTATGTGACTATTTATGTGACCATTTAGTTGAGGATCCTGCATAGTCTACATAAAGTAAAGGTAAGGAATTAAAAAATTTACAATGATTTTGATGACAACATCTTTTTAATATTTAATACTCTTTTTGTCTACAAAGTTCATGTTGTTCATGTTGTGTATGATGTAATTTCGCTAACGTTTTTTATATTTTTTCTTTGTCACGGGCCGACATGGATCCATCACATATCGCAGACAGAGATGTACCTTGCGACACTTCTACCGAGCAGGTAAACCTCATTATAATTGTACAAATTAGGTAGAAGCAAACTGTTACATTATTATGTTCTTTTTTTTAGTGATTTATACTAATTTTGTAATTGTTAATGATATTCTTGACACAGACAGATGTTCGGGGAAAGGGAAAGGGAGTTGTAGTACCTAAGCACCTTTCTATGGATATGGAATCATTAGGGTTAAGCAATGATGACCCTGAAGATCCCACAGACCTTGTGAAACTCTTTAAAATGCCTCTTATAAAAATTAGAAAAGAGATTGTTGCTTTGGCAGCCGTGCATCCTACCACTGATGAGATACGACAGAGGGTGGAATTATTGTATAAGACAACAGAAAACTTGCAAGTAATCAGTAATGAAAGATTTAATTATAACAAAAGTTCAATAATGGTTTATATTTTATTCTCTTTTTATGTCATTAACTAAAATATGTACGTATTGTTTTTACAGCAATTTATCCGCCCTCATGAAAGTCGTTCCTACGATCAGGGTGTTGCAGGATCAGGTGATGACGATTTTCTTGTATTATCACTTGCTTGGCTTATCACTCTGAGTACCCAAAACACATCATACTTGATACTGTCAATTTTCAAAATAAAGGTTCATCCTTGTTTACAATTCTTGCACTTTTCATATATTTAATGTTTGATATATTTAATGTATTATTCTTTAGGTGTTGTCAATGTTACTGTGCAAATGTCGACGCCGCCTCATCAGAGGTCACCCTCACCTGTATTGTCGATTGCAATGTCGGTAACACATAGCATGCAAACATCCTCTAGTGCACGTCATATTGGCCTGCCCATTGTTGGTAGATCCCTCTTTTTCTCTATCTTCTGTCATGTGTTTATTTCCCTTCAAGCGTTCTTTATTGAATTCTAATGCCATTTCATAGTGGATTCATTTTTTGCACAAGGAGATGCACATGAGGATGTGCCATAGGCGACTACTACTGATAATATAGCATCGTTTCCTGGATCTTCTCGTATTGCTAGTACGGGAACATTGCAGGCCACATTCATGGTGAGCGACAAAGAAATGCTTCCCTTAAAGATACAAAAGGTTCCAGGTACTTTAAAATTATTATTATATATACTCTAATTGTAATTTACTTTATGATCACTCATTTTGGATTAATGATCCCATGAATTTTTTGCAGGCAATGATATTTTCTATAAACATCTTAGTGACATTGCATTGCAGATATTTGGGCCCACCATACGTAAAAGGTGGTACATCATATGTGAACTAACCCTTATCCATTTTTGATTTCATATCATTGCCAAAATACTTTTCCTTTGATCCATTTCTTGAAGTGTAATAAATGTAGCTTCAGTTCATTTCTAAATCTAACAGGTTTGTTTTTGCTTTAAAAGGTGGAATGACCAAGAAAAAAGGTTAAAAGATGAATTGACAAACCAAATGGTTGAGTGGTTTGGAAATGATACCTTTGACAAAACCAAGCTCCTTGAAAAAACTGGCACATATCTAAAGTATGTGAGGGACCAATATAGGACCCATTTGGAGAGGAACCTAAAGTACGAGCATCCCCCCATGATTCCAAAGAGGGAGTGGAAGGACCTGATTTTGGATGCCAAGGAGAGAATTGAAAGGAAAAAAGGAAATACACCAGTAGATGCCAGAAGAAGGTACGAGATACTATTAAGAATGTAATTATGTACTAATTAATTACTCTTTATATTTATACAATCTAACATATTTCAAACTTTTTATAGACTGAGTGACACATCAAAGGCAACCAAGGCAAGGCAAGAAAATCACGGGCAACACAAACTCGACTCTAGTGGTTACATGAAACGTGTTGCACGAATTGTAAGTATCTCATGTAAACTCCCATATTGTCTCAAAATATTAATAAATTGCAAACGTTTTTTTTTTATCAAACAATGCAAGCAAAATTCACGGTACCAAGAAAAAATGCAGGGCTCTGAATTCAATAGAGCACCCATAGAAGATGACAAGAGAATTGCCTACCAGCAAGGCTATTCAGCCGTGGCTGATCGGCTATGAGAATTGAGTGGGCATACACAAAATTTAAGTGCATCTGTCACATAGGTAAATATGCTAAATGGAAGTTGTTTCAAATTGAATACTTTACCAATAATCTAATTGATGTTGAGTTCCAACATAAAGTGACTATATTTGTTTTAAATAAGCAAGCAATGATAATAATGTGCATGTCATTGGAATGCAGCCTGCTAATTGTGAAACACCACCTGCACATGAAGGTCCAGATGTGCATCCCAGTAGTGGAGGTATTCATTTGCTATTCAAATTTATTTATTTAGTTATTAATATAATTAAACATCTTAATTTGTAATTAGAGTAGTAATTAATGTAACCTTTCTTGTTAATATTTTAGAGCATGTAGTCGGTGGTGAGCAAGTGGAGCATGATTTGGGTACACAACCTCAAGAACGTGATGTTCCCCACTCAAGTAAAGAGGACCACTGTTATTGCTTTAAACAAATATAATTGCAATTGGTGTTCAACATATTGAGGTTGAGGCTACACAAAATGATGTGGCCCCATTAGGTAAAGAGCACAACAATTATGTTCTCTAAATTAATGAAATACTTGTAACAATAATTTTTATTTTTTTTGAATTTAACCCATTTCTTTGTTATTGCAGAGGACCCCCCTTCGCTTCAGTGTCCTCGTCCTCAGTATAGGACTAGGCATACATTGAGATCATGAGTAGTTGGCGGAACATCTGCAAAGGGGGGAAATGATGAAGACACTGATGTTCCACTTAGTCTTTTCATAGCTTCAAAGAAAAAACAAAGAAAGAAATGATTGTAATCTAACTTATTTGATAATGACTGATTTTTATGTGTTAGTGAATGTAATTATGTGCTAATTAATGGTTATGGATGATATGTGTTAATTAATATTGATGAATGTTGCGTGTTAATTAATGTTAATCAATGTTATGTGTTAATGAATGTTATGTGATATTAATGAATGAATGCTATATTTTATTAATGGTAGAAAGAATTAATGAATGAATGTTATAAGATGTTAACGGGGAATTTAGAGTGATGTTCGAGGGGGGCAAATGAGCTTCCACCTTCACGTGGTTGGCCCTGTTAAGTAGAGAATATTAAACTATTCTCGAAACCAAGCGAAGCTCAATAAGGTAACACACTTTTCAATATTTCATTATGTCGCACAGTTAATCTTATTGAATAATGTATATTGAATCTTAATTGCAGGGTCCAACAGAGCCAACACGAACAACAACACCACGAGTTGTTGGGTATAATGAACTCCCATATTGTCTTGTTTCTACATGAACAATGTGAATTGCTTCTAGTGTTGATATCCAAGGTGGGACTGCAAAAGTTATGAATATGCCTCATCCTTGTAAGTTTGTTTATTAAAACTCCTAATGCTTGAGACTAAACTTTTTGTTCTTGATGTTTTTCACTAGTTGTCATAACCTCTAACTTTGATGCTTGTGCCTTAATAGAACTAGATGTTTCTTGTATGCATACTTGGTCAAGGACTGCATTAATACTCATGTTTCAATGTTGACCTACAAGACATGTAAAAGGACAACTACAATTGATACCAGTGCCTTATCCAAGCCACAGAGTCATCTAAGTTTAAACAATACTCCCACAATCAAATATCTCCACACATCCCATCACCTCAGCTTCTATAAAACCCCACATATGCCTGACATACATAAGAATTTACCCTTATCAAACTAGACTACATTCATCAAATTCAAAATCTCCCACAAGGAATTTACTAATAGAAATTCTTCTTGCATATTTAATTTCCCTCCTGGAAATAAAAGCTAAGAAACGCCTCTATTTAAGATTGCCTTACAATCCATACTCAAATGAATAACCCTAGAATACTCATATTGAAAACAGTAAATATTTGCAAGTAGACCAGAAGACAACACAAAATTTAGGCTCGAAAGTTGATAGTTTGTATATTGATATTAATTTTGAGAAAATATTACAAAACTCAGAGTATTCTCCATAAGACTAGAAAAAAGCTCAGATAAATTTCTGCAGCGTTTTCTTGCAATTACTTGCGATCATTTTTTAGGAGTCTTGGTATCCATTTATAATAGTATGGATGCATACAAGCTTTGGACCCTTCAAAAGAAAGTTTGTTACAAACAACCGGTCATTTTCAAGAAGCGGTTATAAGTCCTTTTCAACATCTGCGGCTTCCTCTGCTTGTTGTTCTGTTGCAACCTCCTGTAATTCCTCCCGAGCATCTTCTTTTTGTCCCATATACTTATCTTTCCACTCCTGATACACATCATCACTAGGCCAAGTAAAAATAGCAATCTTCTATTTCATATCTTCTAGCAGCTTCCAAGTGACTCGTACATGCCCAATCTCTGTTTCTATGAAACCATAATGAGATTTCACTTTTTCAATTTCCTCAATTGTTTGGACAAATAAGGATGTGTCATCAGTACTAATAATCTGATTGATCCTTAGGGACAAATTATGGTCCACCTCCTTTAACCAAGTCTTCTCTTCCTTTAGCTGGACAGGACCAACGAAACCTCCTGGAAACATTTCAAATTTATGATTTGAATATTCTTTCCTATAAATTTGGGCTTTTCTTTTTATACCAGCTCCTTCCACTGAAAGAATATTCATCTCTTTTATAAACTCACATGTAGACCTTAGATTGTCATTCTCTTCTGCATCTGCATGGGAAGAACACATGAGCTCTAACTCTTTACCTCTAGGCACCCACTTATTCAGGATTGGTTCCAAAGTGGCTTCTTCTTCTCTGAATTTTATCAAAATCTCAAGAATCCTCTTCATATTTATGTATACATTGGAGGTTTTGACTGAGTCAGCATACAATGTCTGAGCTTGTTTCAATTTTTCCAACTCATGTTGGACATTTTCAGGTAATTGGGAACTAGAAGGCATAGGAGAAGGGGGATATTCAATGATGGGACTAGTAGGAGGGGGTCTTGCTGAAGAGGAGGCTATCATGAGTGTAGAAGATTCGCCAGGATGATATTGACCTGCCAGTTGACTCTGGAGTCTAGCAATTATGTTGTCTCTGTTGGCTATTCCTTCTTTAGCATCATTGTAAGCTTTTAAAATAGTCTCCAACTTCAATTGGAGATTAGCCTTTTCTTGTGCCTCTTTCTCTGCCACTGCAATACTGAATTTTGTAGTCTCTAGGACTGTGCTTGCAGCTTCCACTACCCCTGTGTCTTGGACTCTTTTAACTATCATGCCTCCTAAGAGGCTAGAATCTGATGCATCCTTCCTTCTTTTGTTTTCATCCTTCTTTAAAGACCACATGACAAGAGCAACATTATCCTTGCTGAATGTCACTCTTTCCATAGGCTTTGTTTCTTTCCTCACTGCATCAAGCACTAAGGCCAGCTATATCCCATTCAGGGAGAATCAACACACTAGCCTTTGCTACCATTTCTCTTCCTTTCTCAAGGGTGATTGCTTTGAAATCCTCCATCATTTCTTGCTTAACCTCTTCTTCTACCTGAGTTGTATTTTTAAGAGGCTGTTCACTTTTCCTCTGTTCACATCTAGTCTTGAATTGATCAATATTTTGCTTCCATAGAAACTGTATAAAAGCTCCTGATGTGACAAAATTACTGTCAGCTAGGAATTCTTCACTAGCTTGCTTAAAAATAAGGTCCATTTCTTGGTCCTTTAACTCACCATCAGTCAAATCCATTTTAGCATTAGGTGGCTCTTTAGGCATCCCCTCTTGGGTCTCCTCATAGGTATAGGCAATCTCACTAAGACTCCCTAACTACAATAATTGTTCAGCCATAGCTTGTTCATCTCCAATGTGGATAGGAGACTGAGATGGAGAATATTGAGGCTCATCAGTTTCAATTTCCTTTCCCACTCTCTACTTCTTAGGGGAATCCTGGATGTCAATGACATCTTCAATTTTCCTCTTCCCTTTTGAAGTGGAATGCTCACCTGTTACTAGCATTATCACAGTGTACTTTGACCTTTTGTGCATTACATAGTCACCAGGTGGGATATCTCTAGCAAAGGCAGGCTTAGCCAATACCATCTTAGCCTTGTCAGGCTCATTTTACATTATGGCCTCCCTCTTTTCTTTTAAGGTCTGCATGAGATCATCAAAATAAAGAATCGAGAATTTTATTTTCTCCTCAAATGGAGAAAAGATAGAAAGGGGGTCATAGCTAGTGTCAAATTGATGGATAAAATCAAGGGCTTTCTTATATGCCACCCACTTCTCCTTCCTTAGTTCTTGCTCATCTAAGCTGAATTCATTTCTAATCAGATCTTCTAGGAACTGAAATTGATGTGGCCTACCTCTGCACACTGCTCCTTTTCTGAACATGCCATTGAAAAAATCCTCGGGGTCTGCACATCTTGACACTGCAGTAAACAACCTATATGGCTTAAAGAATTCTTCAAAAAATCTCCATCCTCCCTTAGTGATCACAAAATGGTGAGCGATGGTAATAGTTGGGAAAATAGTCCCTTTACCTCTATTGGTTAGCTCTACTTCTTGTACTCCCCCAATTTGTCTCAGGACTTCTGCAATCCCTATCTTCAATGGGACCTAATAGGGTAGTAAAAAGGGGGTGCCTCTAAATCCAAACACTCTAAAAATAGTAGACACAGGGTACAAATATATGTGTCCCCAATTGTGAACAATCTTGATATCCTCTGCAAACTCCTTTGGTCTGAGAAACTCGAAAAGAGCCTTAGGAATTCTAGGGTTTTCTCTGCATAGAAGAATCCTAATTTTAGATGCAAAGCATCTATCAAACTTTAAATAACTTGCATCTTCTCTATCCCAAGATAGATCAATACTCCACAATTGCACTCACATATCCTCTTTATCCTTGACCTTAATCAGGTCCATCTCCTTTCCAAAATAATCAGCCCCTTTGAACAGAAACATATGCATTAACATGGAGTACCATCCAAATGGCCTATCCACCTTACCATTTTTTATTCCTACTAGCCCTTTATGAATTGCATCAGCAAGGTATGATGCATAATCAAATGTTATTGCTAGGGAGGGGTTTAGAATTTGTGCAATCATTAACATATAATGGGTTGGCATATTCTTTTCAGCATCCTCTCCAAAAATCTGCATAATGCCCAATACATACCCTTAGCTCTCAGAGTGAATAGGTTGAGAGAGAATGGTTCCATTGTGTTGGGGCCTACAATTGTTAACCCCCCTATCTTTACAAAGAATTCTTTTAATGAGCCACTTCTAAGATGATCCCTTTGTGTGTTGTGAACCTGGGCTAACGACTCAAAGTCAATAGGTTCTAACAAATTGGAGGACTCACTGAGTTTAAACACTTTCCTGAATTCATCTTCATTTATCTCAATCAAGACTGATCCCTTTATGTTCCCGATGCATCTTGCCACAGAGTCATAATTCTGTGCAATCAGGGCTAACAGATCTACATCCATAAAAACACCTGGGACCACAAGCTTTCCTACATCCTGCTCCCACATGCCATTCAAAGGAGCTGGGGAATTCCTCAGCCTAACAATCCTATTTCAGGGTCCCTCAACCAATTACCCTTATCATAAAGGCCATCTCCAATTTTTACACGAGGGTTCTTAGGCTTAGCCCCAGCATTGGTGGACATGGTTAATTGGTCTAAAAAATCATCACGGTTATTTCGGTCCTGGTAATTCACCTTCCCCGTCAATTCTCTTCTAGGTGCCATTCTAGTCAAACAATTATACCACTAGCAACTAGCACAGACCTCTAATGAAGTAATTCACACAACAGTATTTGAGAACAAACCAAGAGTTATCAAGAAAAACACAAGAAACCTGATTAATCACCTGAAGAAAATCGCTCTGCAACAATTCGCCCTGCAACAAACTTCGATGAAACAATACTTAGCAATCAAGTTGATGAGGACTCAAAAAGGACAAGTTGACATTTAAGTTTTAGAAATTAACTCCGCATGCTTCGACTTTCTTTTCAAAATTGAATTCACCAAATCGAATTCAAAACTGGCTCCAATAGGTCATAATTCCTCTAAGTCTTTCCTTTGTTTCACTCTTTCGCTATTTCACAGAACATAAAACCCGTGCTATTTTCTTTCACAAAACAACGCCGACCATTGGATCACGAGAACTTGCATCGCCTTTATCTCCATTTGATCTCTTTGCTTTAGTGTCGGGCCCTACCTCCTTTTCGCCACTTCATGGACTTTAATAGTCGTTCACTTTTCCTTCGCGAGGCTGTGCCAAGCGTTAGATCAAACTCAAATCACCTAGCCTTTAACTCCAACTGGAACTGTCAATCCTTTTAATTAACCGCGCCTCATCTTGACGGCTAACGATTTTCGCCATTTTGCTGAGGTTAAGCTGCGGGCATCTTAGGGCCATGAAACAACAAGAAGCGTTGGATCAATCTTGAGATGAATGCCTTTTAAGTGGGCCCTTTACCCGAGAATTACTTACCCCACTTGTTCTTCGATTAATAAACACCACATGGCAGTCGGCCATTAGCCCTGGAAAGTCCTTTTGTTTCCACCCTTAATCTGCCACATGTTCCCTTTTACTATTCCCACAAAACTGTTGGTTACACCTTAGGCGGGCCCTCAACCACTTTTAGAGCCATGTGGCATTTGACACATCGCTATCGAGCTCTACAAAAAGTGGCAGTTGTTATGCCATGTCACACCTCCGTGTGAATTCCACCTGTCTTTCGCGACTTCGTGAACATTATACTTCATTTGGCTTGCGGTCGGGAATCAACGCGAGCCATTGATCTTTTTCCAGCCCGATCATTCTTTAACCAAAGAAGACCGCTTATCTTTGGGACCCACCAAACCCTTTCACCACTTCGCGAAGGTTAAAACACGTTCAGCTTGATCTCACGAAACCACGTTGTCCGTCCGATCAAATGAAACTTGATCAGTGTTTAGCTTTGGTCCAAACCTATATGTCGGGTCCACCTTCACCTTTCGCTACTTCACGGAAACTAAGTTTCGAGAAATTTTTGGTCACGAATCAACGTGGGCCGTCAGATCAACGGAAAAATTGCATGATACATATAAGGCCCGATGAACATTAGAAAAGGCAGATTAAAAGCGAACAAGAATAGAATATTTAAAGGGACCACCTCGGTAAATGACAAGGGGAGAACACTTTTATGATAAATGGACCCATCGCTTAAGTGAATAAAGTAATGCCAAATTAGAAACCAAAAGGGCTTTTCTCAGGTATTGAAGCGACTTAAAACCTAAACCCTAAACCCCTTAGGATTTAAAACAAATTGAAAGAACACAGGCGTACCAGACACAAAATTTTCAAAAAACCTAGCCATTTATGGACTGAGAACATCCATTTTTAAAATAGTGATAACATGACCATCCCTTTCGGTGAGTCTTTTTGCACCGATAGTGTTATATCCTTGAAGACCTTTTCTTGTCAATGAGAACCATCTCCACTTTCCTCAATATATTTTATTGATGGAGTTACTGTCTTCGATGAGTCCTTTCTGAAGTTCATCGACGTTTGCTTTCTTCGATGCCCTTTTTATATCGATGAGACATCGCTAGGTCTCATCGATACTATTCGAATCTTAGATACTTCGATAGAATGCTTTTAGACTTGTTCGATAACTTATGGGTTATTACGGTATCAATGAAAATGATGATTTCTTCCAAAGAGAGATGGCTTCTATCGATGAAACCATGTGTATCGGAGACATGCCTTTTAGTCTCCTCGAAACTCAATCTCATCGAAATCTTTTTGCTATCCATCGGGTTTCATGTCGAAGAGATTTTGGACTTCGGTGACTTCTTTTGTCCTCCCATCAAAACTCATATCCTTATCGATATCATTCATCGATGTAGTTTTCTTCTGTTTTATTGATATCACTTTTTCGATGAGAATGCTTCTTTCGGTGAATCTTTTTTATCTTGCATCGATGATATTGTTTCTTCGAAAGCCTTTCTCATCAGTGGGGGCCACCTCTTCTTTCTTCGATACCTTTTGTTGGTGGGACCATCCCTTTCAGTGAGTCTTTTTGCACTGATAGTGTTATATCCTCGAAGACCTTTTCTTGTCGATGAGAACCATCTCCACTTTCCTTGATATCTTTTATCGATGGAGTTATTGTCTTCGATGAGTCCTTTCTAAATTTCATCGGCGTTTGCTTTCTTTGATGCCCCTTTTATATCGATGAGACATCGCTGGGTCTCATCGATACTGTTTGAATCTTAGATACTTCGATAGAATGCTTTTAGCCAAGAAAGAAGTCCTTATCACTGGGTCCCGCCAAACCTTTTCGCTACTACGCGATAGGTAACTTTCGAGCATGTTGAGTTCACGAATCCACGTGGGCCATTCGATTGACTGAGAGTTGTACGACAATTACAAGGCCCGATGGTCATTAGAAAAGGCAATTTAAAGGCGAATAAAAATTAAAACATTTAAAAGGACCGCCTAGGTAAAAAACAACGGGGGGAACACTTTGCATGACAAAAGGACCCATTACTTAAGTGAATAAAGTAACACGAAAATAGAATTATAAGGGTTTTTTCTCAAACATTTTGAAAGTGATTAAACCTAAACCCTAAACCCTCTTTAGGACCCAAAGCAATAGAAGTCACAAGGCCATACCAAACCCAAGAATTTCATAGACTTAGCCAATTATGGAAAAGAATACCCATTTTTTAAACAGTGATAACAGTAACCTCTGAACCTTTATCTCTTCCCTCAAAAATGAAACTTGCCATTTGAATTCCTTTCTCATATTGATTAGCTTAATAATATTTGTTCAATGTTTTTTATCGTTAAAAGATTACCTTCCTTTTAGATAATTAGTTAGATTCTTATTATGTTGAAGAACATTTAGTTAGTTTTCTCCTTCAAATGAAGTAGTTATGTTTTATTTTGAAATGCTCAATTTTTTATCTTAATATAGATCATAATTTATTTTCTTTAAGTATAGAATTAATGGAAT